>NC_059295.1:29443227-29448227 GCF_017591435.1 Portunus trituberculatus | reverse complement strand
AGTCATAGGAAGTTGGAAATACAGAAACAGGCATGGAGTTCCACAGCTTCCAAGAGAAAAATGTATGAATGATTGAGAGTACTGGTTAACTATTGCTTTAAAGTTGGACAGGATAGGTGTGAGAAGAAGAAAAAAGCTTTGTGAAGCGAGGCCCTAGAAGGATGGGAGATATGCAGTTACCATGATTGGAAGAGCAGTAAGCATGAAAACAACGATGGAATATAGCAAGAGATGCAACATTCCGCTGTTGAGAAAGAGGCTGAAGACAGTCAGTCAGAAGAGAGGAGTTGATAAGACGAAAAGTTTTAATTTCACCCTATCTAACAAAACTGTCTGAGTGGAAACCACAATAGATGCAAAGAGTACTCGATCCATGGGCGGATAAAGCCCTTGTACAGAGATAGTAGCATGAGGGTTGAGAAAAAGAAGGCGCATCAGAACCTCTAACTTCATAAAAGCTGTTTTAGCAAGAGATAAGATGTGAAGTTTCCAGTTTAGATTCTAAGTAAAGGATAGACTGATGATATTCACTGTAGAAGATGGAAAGAGTTGAGTGTCATTGAAGAAGAGGGTTAGTTATCTGGAAGGTTGTGTCGAGTTGATAGATGGAGGAATTGAGTTTTTGAGGCACTGAACACTACTATGTTTTCTCTGCCCCAATCAGAAATTTTAGAAAGATCAGAAATCAGGCATTCTATGGCATCCCTGCGTGATCTATTGACTTCCTGAAGGGTCGTCTCTGAAAGAACATGAGAAGATGTAGGGAGATGTCATCAGCGTAAGAATGGACAGGACAAGTAGTTTGGTTTAAAAGATAGCTAATGAATAATAGGAAGAGAGTGGGTGACAGGACAGAATCCTGAGAAACATTGCTCTCAGTAGGTTTAGGAGAACAGTGGTCATCTACCACAGAAGCAATAGAACGGTCGGAGAACAGGGGGGAGAGAAAACTTGAAATAAAGTTGCAGAAAGAAGGATAGAGGCTGTAGGAGGGCAGTTTGAAGATCAAACCTTTGAACCAGACTCTATTAAAAGCTTTCGATACGCCTAAGGCAACAGCACCAAAATCTGTAAAATAGGATGACGAAGACTCAGCAAGAAAGCCAGTAATGATCACCAGTAGAGCGGCCTCGACGAAAGCCATACTAGTGTTCAGATAAAAGGTTGTGAAGTGACAGATGTTTCAGAATCTTCCCATTGAGGATATTTTCAAAGACTTTAGACAAGCATGAAATTAAAGTAATAGGTCGGTCGGTATTTTGAGGGATTAGAATGGTCAGCATTTTTAGGAACGAACTGAACGTAGATTCAGATAATGTAAGGCCCAAGTATCTTTTGCGGACAACCTCTCTATCATGTGTGTATACAAACTGCGTTAGGCCAGAGTTTGGAAGACTTTGGTTGAGAAAAAGAGAGAGGAATGTACGCCTCCTTGACAGACACTATATCCTTTGATATCCACTCAGCACACAGAGATGGGTTTCTGACACACAAACAGTAATTATTCCAGGGAAAATTAGCATAGTACCTCCTCAGATATCCCAGAACATTTGCACGTGGAACTTAGATTTTTCAATGAGAGAGAGAGAGAGAGAGAGAGAGAGAGAGAGAGAGAGAGAGAGAGAGAGAGAGAGAGAGAGAGAGAGAGAGAGAGAGAGAGAGAGAGAGAGAGAGAGAGAGAGAGAGAGAGAGAGAGAGAGAGAGAGAGAGAGAGAGAGAGAGAGAGAGAGAGAGAGAGAGAGAGAGAGAGAGAGAGAGAGAGAGAGAGAGAGAGAGAGAGAGAGAGAGAGAGAGAGACAGAGAGAGACAGAGCGAGAGAGAGAGATACATAGGAACATACATAAAGGCAGACCATCTAGACAGACAGTTAGCCAGGCAGCCAGACAGACAGACAGACAGACAGGCAGGCAGGCAGACGTACATACAGATAAATAACAGAATAAGTCCACTTTTCCGAACGTTACTGAATTCTTAAAACATCTGCGCCAACACAAACAGAGGAAGGCTGACTCAGGGGAGCTTCTCACAACTTTACACCTTAAACAATGGTGCGAGGGAGACAAAAATCACTTCTTCTGCAATTCATCTTTACAATTCACCAGGACCTCTTTTCTGACCACTTGAAACAAAGGAAAACGGGAGAAAAATGACCTTGGAGACTCTTCTCGCAATTTTGGATATTCTTTTAGGATTATTCTTCTTTAGGTATTGTATCTTGAGTGAGTCTCTATTTTTTTTCGTTTTTGTTTTCTTTCGTCGTCTTTTTATTGCCCTTGGTCAGAAGCCCTCTCAAATTGAAGAAAGAAAAGCTTTGCAGAGTATTCTTAAAATGAACGAAGAATATTTTTTTATCTAAACGTTGTTAGTAATGGATGAATGCGATGAAAAAAATACTACTCGAGTTCACCTTTACAATTCAAGACATTTTATCTCACCACTATAAACAATGAAAGAATGTGCATAAAATATCGCTTTCTTGTTTTCATGTTTACACTTTACGAACGGTGTTTTTTTTTATTTTATTTTTTTATTCTGACTTCATCGGTTTCAACAGAAGAGCACGGCAACATCTACTGAACCAAACTGATCTCTTTTTGAAAACTTTGCTCTTTTACTTTCACTTTTTTGTTTCTTTCCTTCTATTTTTAAGAAGTAACCTATCAGAATTTTTGCTCCATTTTTTGTGTGTATATCTTTGACTTGTTACGCACATGTACAAAAACCAAACGAAAAACATTAATTTATCACCAAAGCTTTACGAAACGTCTCTCTTGATTCTGACGTTAATAAAAAAAAAAAAACGAATTTGAATAAAGGAAACTATCCTAAAGAAAGCAAAAAATAATAAATCCATGAAAAACCAACCATCCAGATCACACATTTATAGTTGCATGGGATGGAGATTCAATCACAGTCACGAACAGCCTCTACAATTCCAGGAAAAAAAAGGTACCAGAAAATAAATAATGTCCATCAGTCAAATTCTGTGCACTAATTCACCCTGACAATTCACTCGCCATAATAGGAGTGTGGATGAGGACGACGGGAGGGTGAACACGTATGGAAGTGGCGGAGAGCAGCGGAGTGGTCGCGCATGAACGGACGGATGGACATGTAATAGAGAAAAAGGCAGGGTGAGTGCACAGGTGAGTAATGGACAGGTGGGCAGGTGACGAGCTCTGAAGGGTTAGCAGGGGGAGTGACGGGCGAGGGTTTGACGGGATGAGCGGTGTCAGGAATTAATGGTCGGCAGTGTGGAGTTGATGGGATATTTTTAATACATATAAGACACCAAACCAAAGGCGTAATATCATCAAAGCGAAGCGGCTCTGGGGCTTCCATTTAGCGACTCTCTCTCTCTCTCTCTCTCTCTCTCTCTCTCTCTCTCTCTCTCTCTCTCTCTCTCTCTCTCTCTCTCTCTCTCTCTCTCTCTCTCTCTCTCTCTCTCTCTCTCTCTCTCTCTCTCTCTCTCTCTCTCTCTCTCTCTCTCTCCTCTCCTTCCGTCCCTTCCATTTTTAGACCTCTATTTCATTTCCTTTGTCTCCGTCTTCCCCTTTCTTCTCTCTTCCTGCTAATTCTTGAGCGAACGCTCTCTCTCTCTCTCTCTCTCTCTCTCTCTCTCTCTCTCTCTCTCTCTCTCTCTCTCTCTCTCTCTCTCTCTCTCTCTCTCTCTTATTCCGAGTCTAACTCCAGATTCTCTTCGTCTATATTCTCAAACATCCGTCTCTTTCGTCATAAATTTTCACCTTTGTGTGCCATTATGTAATTTTCTCGTCCTTTCTGACTCTTCTGTCCTTCTTTTCTGCCTCCCGCTCGCCCACGTCGTGAGAAGTTGCAGCATAAAGTAGTCTCTATTGCAGCGTGTGACAATACACGGCGGTGGCTCAGTCACGGACGCACCACCTCCCTCTTGTAGCAGTGGTGGTGGTGGTGGTGGTGGTGGGTGACGAGGACGGAGAGGGGGCTGTAGTGGGTCTTTTATACTCGTGCTCTCTGACCTCCTACTTCCTGGAATGTCTTAGATTCCTATTCTTAAATGCTTTGGCTTCTATTTTCACAGACGTTAGGTTTTGGTTGACTTTAATAATTTTGTTCCTTCTTTTTTTGTTGATGATGCAGAATGGGGTTGACAAATGAAATATATTGTAATGTTTTCATAGAGAGAGTGCTACATACAAGTATGATGTTTTTTTTTTTGTTTTTTTTTTACATATTCATTACTGTATCTATAAAACCATCCTTGAAATCATTAGTAATTTCTATCAATTCTGTTAAAAATTAGTTCTTTTTTTCTTTTTTACCAAAGTAGTTTAAATGTGAATTGATATCCGTTTATGTTAATGGTCGACGTTATTTCTTGTGCTCCACAATGTCACGGAAAAGAGTATTTACTTATATAATGAATCATTACTTGTTATACGTAAATTGTATCATATCTTATTAATAGTTTACAATAAGAGGACACTACTCCTCTCTCTCTCTCTCTCTCTCTCTCTCTCTCTCTCTCTCTCTCTCTCTCTCTCTCTCTCTCTCTCTCTCTCTCTTACACCACCTCACTTATATGAACAAACACAATACCAACTTACAAAACCTACGACCACCACCTTCATCCCCACCATCAGCGAGACCCACAGCAACAATAACTGAATAAAGAACACCTTAACATCAACACTGCAACTCATATTACTGACCCTTAAAAGAGAAACGCTAGACGAAAAAGCAACAGACCCGTACGCAGGATTAGTTCCCAGAAAAGAGACGCCCTGGCAATACTACTTGGGAGATGATGACTTCTGAGTTCAAGGAGCGGGAGTAAAAATGAGAGCAAATAGTGTAATGCCAGGAAGAGTGTTAGTGTGCTTTGTAAACAGAGAGGCCAAGACTTTATTGTGTCTCCCTCTGGCTGGCTCGCCTCATCATCTCTAAGGGGGAGCTCGGGATGAAGGGAGAGGGTATAGGAAAGGAGAAAGAAGGGTGGTCTGTCAGTCGGTCGGTTGTTT
>NC_059295.1:29408227-29438227 GCF_017591435.1 Portunus trituberculatus | reverse complement strand
CGCAATATCAACGGAAAACGCTATTAATATTCACACGTAAACGCTTTTTCGTCTCCATTGGTTGAGGTCATGGATAAATGTTGCTTTAGTATAACTGTACCCTCTATAAAAACCATGTGAAATTTCACCAACATTCATTAAGTAAAACTCCCTCCAAATTACTAATCAAGCTGTACAGCGGAATAGAAAATGTAGCCTTTTTTTAGAGTACTCATAACGATATATGATAGGAGTAATTTCTGAAGGAATGAAGGAAAGATGATATCAATGTAGGACTGTAGAGATTCATTCCAGTGTTTTGAAATACCCGTAGTATGGATTATCATTAGGGATATTTCTCAAAAAGTAAACGCACAATTTGTCAGGTTCTCCGATTTAATTTTCTTATATTTGTGAGTGTGTGTATCTTTTTCTTCCTCTCTGTGAAAGTACGAACTCTCAGCAAACTCTATTCAAAGTCATGAAAACACTCTTCAAGTATCTTATCAGGAATCTTCAAGTGACTTATCAGGAATATTTCTAAAAACTATATGTAATAATTAGTCGTGTTATCCTTTTTCTCTTCACATTCTTTTTACATATTGTCTTCGATAAGGAAAACTTTCTTGAATATTCCAATAGCTTCCACATTAGGTTTCTGAACATCAGTCGAGATAAGATCACCAAACTACACAGAAAATTGGGGTAATGAAGGAAGATGATAACTAAACTTTTCTACTATCAGGATTAAAAAAAAAAAAACTCGAAATAACTACCACTAGAGATTACTAAGCAGCAGTCGAGATGAAATATCGAAACTATTGAAGATATGAGGGTAAAGAGAGAAGGGAATTAGAGGTATCGGACTCATATTGATAACCAAAAACATCAAATACATGGAGGTAAATAGAAAAAAAAAGATATATACATAGCTTTTACGATAAACAGAAACTGATCTTGTTAAGTATCGCAGCAATGGAACAACCTCGAGTCACAAGAAGTTACGACTCTGAAGTATTTACCAAGTTGTGTGGCGGAAACGTTAAGAGCCTCGAGTGGCCAGTCAATAGATGTATAGTCAATTTCTCTTATTTTGGCGTATGTATCTGAGTACTAGTCTCTCTCTCTCTCTCTCTCTCTCTCTCTCTCTCTCTCTCTCTCTCTCTCTCTCTCTTCTTTTGCTTTCTTCTTCTTCTTCTTCTTCTTCTTCTTCTTCTTCTTCTTCTTCTTCTTCTTCTTCTTCTTCTTCTATTTCTTCCTTAATTTTATATCTCAGGCACCGGATAGAAGGTCAAGAAGATTATACAAAAGTCGGAGTCTACAGATACTTATATGTTTTAATAGAAAAAATGAAGAAATAGAAAGAAATATCAGAGTGAACATTCGTGATGGATATAAAAGCCATTTTGTACGGGACAGATGGAGAAAATGTATCAAAGAAATACTCAATAAAGATAGTGAAGAACATCATGATAGGAGTGATAATAATAGTAGTAGGAAAGGCCGATTAAAAAACGGCACCTCACAATTTAAAGCTTTCTGGATCTTCAGAGAATGGAGTTTGGTGATGATGATGATGATTGATGATGATAGTGATGATGTTGGTAACGATGAGGAAAAAACTTATATTACATGAAAACAAGCGATTAAAACACACACACACACACACACACACACACACACACACACACACACACACACACACACACACACACACACACACACACACACAATCGAGTTGAGGCAAAAGGGACCAACGAGGATACAAAACAATAAATTTTTTGTTCATTGGCATTTCAAGAAAATTTTTCCTTCATTTTTTTTTCGCACGAACAAAATGAATAAGTTAATAAATACAAACACAAATAGGAAAAAAATATTTGCGTGAAATTTGTCTCTCCAATATTTTCTCGGGTGAGCGAACAAGGGCTCATAAATTTTAATTGTTTTGTTCCGTAAAAAATATTATGTATTTAAAAAAAAAGTTGCAGCGTTGGGGAAAAGAATGTAACTAGCAGCAGGTGGAGCTTGAGCTGAACTACACAGGCAATATTTTACTTTAAAGTCCACGGAAGTGTTGCTCTTTTTGTAAATATTGAGGAAGTTTAATCAAAACAGTTTTTTTTCCTCTCTCTTTTCCCTTATTGTTTAAATATAATAGCGCATATAGACTGAATTTTATCTAAAATTCCGAGCAAATACGAGTTGCTTTGTGTTTATATCTAGTATACGCTTTATCAAAAAGTGCCTCTTACACTCTCTCTCTCTCTCTCTCTCTCTCTCTCTCTCTCTCTCTCTCTCTCTCTCTCTCTCTCTCTCTCTCTCTCTCGTTTCGTCTTCCTTTGAGTATATTTCTTTGATTTACTTAAGCCTCCAATTAAATATTATTCTTTTTATGTATATATTATGCTGTGTGAGTTTAGAAGAGTACATAATTTATATGAAGTGTGAGTTTATCATGAAATTATCATAGTTTATCCTCTTACATAAACTACTCGATCAAATACCACTGAACCATAAGGAATACGATAACGCTGGAACAAAAGCTGTGAAATAGGTGTCCAGAGTATGTAAGACACCGAGGACCATTGGAACGTAAGAGATCCAGTGACGTAAGATCATGTGGATTTGAATGCTTTTAAAACAAATAAGATCAAGATACACAATAAGGGATCAGCTATCACTGGATCATAAGGATTCAGGGAACACTGAATCGCAAAGCATCAAGTGTCATTGAGCAGGTGAGCGAGTACCAAACACTACCCTCATTCAAAACCCTTGCAAAAGCTTCTTAACGTAGTATTCTCACTTAGTACGTTGCTGCTAATCCTGAGTGGCTACATACAGTACAGTGCCAGTGTTTAGCCTTTAAAGATGAGGTGCTGGAGGCTGCTTGGAGGACCAATGACAATGTTACACCACTCATTCATCAAGCATTAGGGAGAATAGGTGCAGTGTAATGTATTGTAAGAGGAGGTACAGGTTCTTCTAAAGTTTCCTAAGAAGAGCCAGTTTGACTCTAAGACACACGCAAGCGCTTTAGCTCTCTCTCTCTCTCTCTCTCTCTCTCTCCTCATAATTTAAACAAACGCCAGACTATAAAAAACAATAATAGTACGACGACAAACCATTATAAACAGTGAAGTAAGTCCCCTCGAACTGAAGTCCCCCTCGGCTCCTCCTCCTCCTCCTCCTCCTCCTCCTTCTCCACCTGCTCCCTACCACCTACTGTACCCACCGAAGCATCTATAAACAATAGACTCCAAATAATAGAAGAAATGTAAATAATATATATGAGCAGAGAGTAACATGAGCGGCTATGAAGTTCTTCCTCACTGTCTTTCCTCTTCTCTCTCTCTCTCTCTCTCTCTCTCTCTCTCTCTCTCTCTCTCTCTCTCTCTCTCTCTCTCTCTCTTCCACACACACACACACACACACACACACACACACACACACACACACACACACACACACACACACACTGTATGCTGAACCGCTCATAAACCAGCCTACCTCTAGATGAGTACCGTAAGTTGCAGTGCAGATTACAAGGCAAGAAAGGCATCCAGCACGTTGCTCTTTAACAAGGAAAAAATTGACGTCAAATAAATAACGTACAGCAGCAGCAGTGGCGGAAGACTAAATGTTAATGTTATTCACCAAATGATTTATATTTTTTTTCATGTACTGGATATTTTAATGTAAGTACATAGAATGAATTTTCTAATTGATTATTAACGTAACGCAATGAATTTATCTTAAGTATTTTTACTGGGTAGTAGTTAATGGTGCAGGTTCCAGAGAGAGAGAGAGAGAGAGAGAGAGAGAGAGAGAGAGAGAGAGAGAGAGAGAGAGAGAGAGAGAGAGAGAGAGAGAGAGAAATTTCAGTTACTACCCACTCAATCAAGCATTCCTCCATCAGCCAACCAGCCAGTCAGTTGAATCGCTTACTTAGCCAGCCAGTTCATTCACCCACGTGACAAGACACTTGTTTACCAGGATATCCAGACAAGTTAAAGTGAAGAGACGCCAAAAAGTTATAAATATATTCGCACAAAGGCAGGAGTCGCAGCAGGGATGGACAGATACAAAAAAACGACAGAAGAATAACTCATGACTATTCTGATAAGCCTTTCTCGACACAAGCTGAGGAAATAATGCGAAGTTAATTACAGCAGCGTGAACGAACAAGGGAGTGTTCTGTTACCTTCTCATTACCAAGGCAACATTTCTCCGTCTTTATTAGTTTGCTCTTTTCTTAATTTGTTCCACCTTTCATGCTGGCTGTACCTCATACTGAAAGATGGATGAGTCTGTTTGTTCGTATATCTGTTAATCTCTCTCTCTCTCTCTCTCTCTCTCTGATGCTGCGATTAATTCCATGTGTAATGCTCCGGCTAGTGTGGCGCAAAACAGCGATATCAAACAGACAAGTTGAAAAGTAAAGGTTCGGATGCTATTTGAAATGCATTTGTTTTCTCTTGCATTTCTGGTAACCTTATCACAGCCAACACTTCACTGCATTATTAGCTCCCTCGTTCCTCCATTTGTCTGGCATGCTTTCCGCACTACATGATGAAAAAGGTTCCTCTTTTCTTGTCATTGTAATTTCATCCTTTCGTGATTATTTTCGAAATTTTTTTTTTCTGCCGGTGCTGCTAAGTGAAAAGGTCAATCCCTTTTTTTTTTTACTTCCTTTTAGTGTTTTATGTTTCTGTCCTCTCTCTCTCTCTCTCTCTCTCTCTCTCTCTCTCTCTCTCTCTCTCTCTCTCTCTCTCTCTCTCTCTCTCTCTCTCTCTTTGTCTGGTTCCACAAGTAGGGTAAGTAATGAAGTTACCTGATGACACCCGAGGGATGGCTAGTGGGCAGAAGAACCTTTCTCTCGTTTCGTCTGCCAACACTAAACCTTTACATCACTAGCTACACGGAAAACATTACAAAAAAAGAAAAAAAAGACGATAAATGGTGTACTTCTCGAGCTACTGAAGGGTGAGAGAGAGAGAGAGAGAGAGAGAGAGAGAGAGAGAGAGAGAGAGAGAGAGAGAGAGAGAGAGAGAGAGACAGAGACAAACAGACAGACAGACAGACAGAGAAACATACAGAAAGACAGACAGACAAGAATATAGAGTTCTCGTGATAAAAATAAAACTCTTCTTATTTCTTCTTTGTTCCTTTGTTTACAGCTTCTCTCTCTCTCTCTCTCTCTCTCTCTCTCTCTCTCTCTCTCTCTCTCTCTCTCTCTCTCTCTCTCATCTGTTTTGCCGCTTTTCCATCTTTCAATATTCATGCCCTTATTTCATATATTGTTTCATCCTTTTAGCTTTCAACGCAATAAGTCGCCTTGTTTTCTGCTCTCCTATCCTTCATATAAGTTTTTTTTTCTTATTTTCCATTGCTGCTATTCAAAATCTTACATAAAAATTAGCTCTCCTCCTCTTTTGTTTATTTTTCTTTTTGTGTGTTTTTCGTTTTCTAGCCCACTCTCTTTTGTCGTCTCTCTCTCTCTCTCTCTCTCTCTCTCTCTCTCTCTCTCTCTCTCTCTCTCTCTCTCTCTCTCTCTCTCTCTCTCTCTCTCTCTCTCTCTCTCTCTCTCATAAGCTGGAAGGATTTAACAGGCACTTTTATTCCTTGAGAGCGAACTGTTATGGACCTTCAGAGTGGCGGGGAGTGATGCAGTAGTCGACGAGGAGGAAGGAAACTTAATATACTCTCACTACCTCTTCTTCTTTTTTTGTCTCATCCCAAATCACATCAATTTCTTTTTCTCCATCCCTACTTTCCTTTCTTTCCCTTGACATACGAACGAAACTCAATGTTCAGCCCTGCAGAGAAAACAACACGTGCACTCTTATTTCCTAAAACTGAAGTGTTATGTCCTTTCTCAGCCAATGGAAGCGAGATACATTACGGGAAGAACTTGACCGCCTTGCCTCGCCTCCCACCTCTAGATGCGAGGGACACACAGGTTAGGGAAGACGTGTGGGCGGTGCAGCGCGGGTGTAATATCCTGCTGGTGCCAGTGTGACGTCGGGAAGGCGGCGGGAAGGTGGCCGAAGCGCATGGAGACAAGACGGATAGCGACGGGGGAAAGAGAGAGAGAGAGAGAGAGAGAGAGAGAGAGAGACGGACGGACAGATGCAGACATATAGATAGACGGACAGAGAGACAATTGCACATACGCAGTTATTTACCCATACGAATGAATACAAATATATAGTAATTCATAAAGAACAGCAGCAGACCTTCAGCTCCTCAAAACAGTGCGTCTGGTTGAAGGACACTATTCCACACTACACAGTTACAAAATAATAAAGAAAAATAGGTATAGGCAAGAGAGAAGTGTAAACTAGAACTACTTTTATTCACAGTGCGGCATTGTAATGGTATGGTAAAGTACCACGAGTAGAGATTAAGTGTGCATTGGCTTTATGAAGACCAGCAGCACCCTCGCTAGCCAGAAACTTAGAGAGGAAATTAAAAGAAGCAGAGTCGAAGAGTACTTGGAAACAGACTACACCAGCATTTTGCCCTCTGGTGGCGGTGTGTCGTCTAAACCCTTGGCTCAAGCTGCTGCCAACACCAACACTTAGCCAGGGCCTGCACGCTACAGATAGCGGCTGAGGTGACTTTCGAACAAATTATTTCCCTTAAATTGTACACGCTTGCTTCTTGCACAGCTTATACTGTCCTATAATTTTCTTTGTGCGTGTTTGTGTGTGTGTATGTGTGTGTGTGTGTGTGTGTGTGTGTGTGTGTGTGTGTGTGTGTGTGTGTGTGTGTGTGTGTGTGTGTGTGTGTGTGTGTGTGTGTGTGTGTGTGTGTGTGTGTGTGTGTGTGTGTGTGTGTGTGTGTGTGTGTGATAATGCAATATCCTGTTATTGTTATTTTTTCTATCTTTATTCTCTTGAAAATTTAAATGATTATCCAACAGTGTTCCCACACTTCTAAAATCAAAGTCTCTGAAGCATTCCACAAGCACCCTTGTTCCATAGCAAAAAAATACTTTTGCTCGTACCCAAAGGCGCGTACGCCCACTCCATCACCACTACCACTTTTCATAACTGCTGAGCCAGGCATTAAGTAACGTCTACTCCCATGACCAAAGACATCCAAGCCGCGCAGTGCAAGTCGCACAGAGATGGATGCAACAGATAATCCAATATGGGGCATCGAATCGTTCCCATTATTATGGTCTTGCGGAGGACGATCGTTGTTGCATTGAAAAAAAGTTGTTTTTTTTTGCGCAAGAGAAAAACCGGCCAAAGGCAACAAAAGAATTAAAAAAAAAAAGGCTCACTTGAATGCCACTTCCCTTATAGGTCAGAAAAGAATTAGCCCTATTTTGTCGGAATTTCTAGTTCTCTAGTAATACAACAGTGCTAATATTTATTCATGTTCTTTGTAATGATTCTAAATACTGATTCTTTTCTTAGAACAAGGTTTACATGATTTTACTGGCGGACAGTTACAAGATTGTTTGGTGGGATGTAAATTGCTTACACTCCATCCTTTGCTTCTTGCTTTCAGGATTGGTAATCCCCTCTGGTTGTCGGCGGCGTTCTAGTTTATTTCGCTTGCATTTACAATATAAAGTTTGTATAAGTCTGCATAATGTGGTTGTCTTTACTGATCACTCAGCTGTTCATGGACCTCAACAGGAAAACATACAATAGTACAAAAGGCCTTACATTATCTTGCACCTCGCCTTGGTCATTTGTAGGTAAAACATTATTCCTTCTAACGTAGGATGCCACAATAAAGGTCTTAAGATTTTATCGATCGAGCAAACTACCGTAACTGCAGTCGTTGAAATATTCAATACAAGTTGTGGTTCAGCCTCTTCGTTAGTGCGTGAAGACTTCTGCCACTTCCATTTAATCCGATTTTCCACTGTTCAATGAAGACCCGAACAAAGCGCAGGCTGTTTAAGTCTTCATGCATTTCGCAGCTACAGGCACATTACTCGGCCAGTCTTTTGAAGGCGAGGCTGCATAGTAAAGTGGCAGGAAAAAAAGGCAGCTATTCCTCCAGCCACGTCAAGAATTAATCTCGTCAGCGTGGTGCATGGCGCGACTGCTTACTAACTGCCACCTCACCCGCCGCCTAATTAAGCCTCAGTCTCGTCCCCTTACAGCATAAATGGATGACCAATTAACCTGCTCTTTTTGTCACAGGTTGGGAGGAGATATCCAGCTGGCTACCCTCGCACCAAGCCTCAAGGGGCCACTCCATCCTTTGACTACCCTATTTCGTGTTCTTGTCACTAAAATATTTAAAATTCTCACGATTTTCTTTCTTTTCTTTTCTTTTTCTCTGTATGTATAAGTGAATGGAGCATATAGGTAACTAATCCATCCTTCCTAACTCTCTAGAAACGAAAAAAACCTCCGACATTATCAGCATAGCACAAAAATTCACGTACAAAATCCGCTTCCTCTGAAATCTGGGTAAAAAAAAAAAAAGAGAGAAATGAAATAGAAAATAACTAGGACAACTCTAAACGTTTACAATTGCTGGAACCCGTAAAAGGCTGAGAATAGGCAAGGGACCCACACCACCTAACCCCATCCCATCCCAGCCCTCTCCGCCATGCTCCGCCCCGCCTGCCTTCTCCGAAATCCTGGTCAATAGTCAAATATTTGGACAATGGCTTGAGGAGTCCAGGGAACACAGGAGCCCATTGTGACTTTGTATATACCCTTGTTGCGCTTTACATGTTCATTGTGGTGTTAGTGTTTACTGCGGTATTGCATCAAAAGGGACAGAAAACAGAAGAGACAGATGAGCAGGTAGACAGATAGACAGACTCAAGGACAAGGAGATAGGCAGAGAAAACGACAAAGTTACAGAAAAAAAGACGAACAGGTAAGGAGAAAGACATGACAGGCAGACAAAAAAGACAGCCAGTAGAACAGACAGATAAAATGACAGGCAGATAGACAAAATGTACAGGAAGTCAGATAGACAAAAAGGACAGGAAGACAGACAGACAGAAGGACAGACAGGCAGTTTGGCAGGCGGCAAGAATCCCAGAAGTTAAGTAGGTTCTTGCGTGTCGCGTTAAACACAGTACTTGCCTGAAGAAATAAACCACGAGGCTTTTAACACACGTCTCAATAACCGACGCGTGTTTCCTTAGTACAGAGAATTACAAGTGGTTTGAAGAGCATATATTAAGTAACAAGTTTTCTACGGCCACTCAAGAACGTAACTCACCAAGAAAGAAAGGAATGACGTACGAAAGTGAAGGGAAAGATGGTAGGAATTTCTTCAGCGAGACGTGCACGCGTTACCTTAGTGCGCGGTATCACAAGCGACTCACAATTTGAAAAGTTCTCTTCACACACACACACACACACACACACACACACACACACACACACACACACACACACAAGGAAAAAAAGAGCATAAGGATACGAAAACGCTTGACGTAGGAAGGTGAAGGGCCACAAAACATGAAGAATCTTTTTACACGAAATCATAATTAACCGAGAGAGAGAGAGAGAGAGAGAGAGAGAGAGAGAGAGAGAGAGAGAGAGAGAGAGAGAGAGAGAGAGAAATTTCGTCACTGAAAACGGGAAAGGAAGAAACGTGGCTGTGATAAATCCCTTGCAGCAAGGCGAAGCTGAAGGGAAGCAGAGACGATCCAAGGAGGGCGAGGGAATGGGGGAGGCGGGAGAAAAAAAAACAAGGTATCAGACGCAGAGCAAAGGAGGGCGTGGCCTTGATCCCTCGGCGGAGATTGTGAGGGTGCGTGAGTGAATATAAGGAAGTAAGGCTGTGAATAATGTGGCTGAGATTGCTGGGGCGGGATGTGAGGGGATTCTTTTGGGGGGGGAGGTAAGAGGTAGGGTGAATATATGAGAGGGTAAAGGAACGTGGAGAAGAGAGTGAGGGAAAGAAGGATCTTGGGAATATATGAATAACTGCATGAAAAGTTTTGATGTGTGAGAAGGGAACTGTATTGATGAAAGAGGCGAATAGGAGAGTAGGAGGGAGGGTATGAGGAGCTTGAAGACTTTGTGGAATCCTGGCAGAGTCGCTCGCTCCTCGGGGGGAATATCGGACTGAAAGATAAAGCAGACGGGCAAGCCGGCTATGAATGCTGGCAAATTCTACTCACTACTCGACATCTTCTCAGGTTCCTTTACGAGAGAAATTCACCGATATTTACAAGTCCTACAGAAACGCTGCGTGTAAGGAGGGAAGTTTAGGTCGATGTGTGTGTGTGTGTGTGTGTGTGTGTGTGTGTGTGTGTGTGTGTGTGTGTGTGTGTGTGTGTGTGTGTGTGTGTGTGTGTGTGTGTGTGTGTCCGGTGCAGCAACGATAAAAGGAGAGGAACTCGATGTAACACGAACACCTGCATATTATCATACTTTTTTTTACATATATAAATTTTGAAGGAGACGTGACGGGAAAAACATATGTTAAAGCTGTATATTCCTCTCAACTTGTGATGATACGACTCGCGTGGAAGCCTGCGGTATAAAACTTGAGAGCAGTGTAAACAACCTGTACTATTTCCAGCACGCAAGCCCAAAACTCACTCTTAGAAAAATAAATACACGTGCCATGACAAAGAAATTAAGAGTTACACACTAACTTATTATAATCGTAGCCTCAAGAGGGAAGTAATAAAAGACAATATAAACGTATACAAGTTGCACTATTTCTAGCATACAAACGCTTCGAAATACAAGCAACTTGCCAGACCCAAACCTTTCACGACAATTCAAAGGTATTATTTTATGTACGTATGTAAAGTCTTGGCAGGGCAGTAGTAAAAGATTTAACAGGTGTGTGGAAAAAAAAAAGCGTAAGAATGAAATCTGAAACTCTTGCACTGTTATTTCTATACTCAAAATACTAGAAACAAAGTATAGAACGTGAGAAGTAAATACCTTATTCTGATTCTTTTTTGCCGGCACCACCAAGTAAATTATTTGTAGTCTTGCTTTCGTACGTTTTATAAAAATAACT
Source organism: Portunus trituberculatus (assembly GCF_017591435.1). NCBI lineage: Eukaryota > Metazoa > Arthropoda > Malacostraca > Decapoda > Portunidae > Portunus > Portunus trituberculatus. The sequence continues at coordinate 29,427,265 of NC_059295.1, read as the reverse complement.
CCATTTTGTTGGGTTATATTGCACTCATTTTTCACAGTGAGTAAAAATGAATAAAAAACTGAAAACCTTCTTATATTGTTTTCCACACATACACAGCGCTTTAACACAACTATTGCCACACAGGGGAAGGAAATTACATGAATGTACCATATGACAGAGAAAGACAATGAATCAATTGGGACGATAATGCGATTAGTACGAGAAAAGGAAAAAAAACACAAATATGGATGCAGAACCAAAGTAAAACAAGGGAATTTGTGAATACCTTGTTATGATTCAATACTTATGAGAGTACGAGCCGCTGAGCATTAAATCTAAACGAACTGCAGAAGAAATAAGAACAACCAGAAAGAATGAAAACGAATTAAGTGATACAATGAGCTGGATTACTGCAGGTAAAAGAAAAGATGAGATATGCAAACTTTTCTACGACGATTAATGATGCTGAAAAGGACTTGGGTACGAAATGTTGGAGTGTTTTGGGACAAAATTCGCAAAAGTTTCCATGTTGTATCTCGATTCCTTTTAGCAGAATATGGTAATATTTTTTGTTCTTAACCCTGTGTAGAGGTACCTTGGTAAGGAATGTATTTCATCTAAAGAAAAAAATGTTATTAGGGTTTTTTTATTTTTAAGAATATTCTTCGTCATTAGAATGATACCTGTGCATTTTTAAAGGAACCTTCATAGTTTTAGAGATAGTTTGATAAGAATTTTCTAACATGTATAGGATAAACACCCATAATGTATGCAACTTATAAGAGGTATTCAATCAAACCCGGAGGTAGTATGAATATTATACATTACCATTAGAAAAAACACCAATAATCACTGAGGATTTCAAAAGTTCATTCAAAATTCTATACTAGAATCTAGAAGGATAATTTTTCATAACTTTGAAAAACGTATAAGTATCCTGAGTCATCACAAGTAAAAGCACCTTTGATGACTGAAGCTTTCAAGACTACTTTCATAATCCTACAGATATCTAAACAAAAGTTCTAAAACAAAAATGCCCATGAGAGCCAGGATAGTTTCTCTGTGGTTCTTAAAAGATACTGATGAAAGAAGAATAAACATTTCAGTATCTACAGATCCTGAATATGGTACTCGTACTTGAGGGTGTTGAAAGTCGTGGACTCTGCATATTGTGGTGGTGCTTGCGAGGAACGTTACGAAAAAGAAGGAAGGAAGGGAGGGGAGCACGGAAGAGACGGCCGGATGACGAAAATAAAAGGAAATGGGTGACGAGAGAAAGGTGCGACTCATCTCTTTTTGTTTTGCTTTGTATGCCACAATCCGCTTGCAATAGGAAGAGAGAGAGAGAGAAAGAGAGAGCCAAATAGCATGCCAGACAGACAGACAGATAGGCAGACAAACAAAGGGCCTAACAAAGAGCCGGACGAACAGACACAGAAATCATATTGAAGGTTCGAAATGATATTTGTATTTGCTGACACAGGTCAATGGGAGAAAAAGGGAAAAGGAAGGAAAGAAAGCTTTACATAAGATGAGATGTATTCTTTCCCTTTTTATTTTCTTACCTGAACCTTTTCTTTCAGGACGCGTTGGACTTTAGATCATGAAAGCCTAAACGGAGATATGGCATTTTGGGAAGGTAAGGAAACTGGAGGGGTTACGATAGAGCAACTATTAGATCACGTAGCGCTGGTTAGAGTTACAAGAACAGATTAACTTTGATATATGATAATTACAGTGTGGCAGGATCTAGTTATTTTTCGACCCATAGCTACCTACCACACACAGCTACTCGGTAATGAATAACTCTCCTAAAAATTACCTTGCTACAGGCGATGAGCGAGACAATCCAGATAATTAATCTAGATTAAAAATCTTTCTGAATTGCGAAATATTTGGTAATAACGATTACATCTTCTTCGAATGCTCCTCCTACAGACACGGCGCGTGAGAATCTATGTGCTCATAAATATTCTAGATAGAAAATATGTCCAAAATAGTCTTTCTTGAATTATTCTGCCACAATCTGCATGAATAAGTCAGTTCGAATTACCAAACATAAACTGTAAATAATCGTTTATTAAATTCAAAATCCACAGTAGCGATTTTGCCATATATCCAAATAACCTATACGTTTTTCATTTAATGGAATAAAAATTAAAGAAATAGAAATAAGAACAGCAGTATAATGGATAATCATAGCAGTGAGTGAGTTAATAGAATGCTTTTCTGACGTCTCCTCAGAAAACTGCCATGCCCGTACTGAAAGACCTGGAAAAACAGATAGTCTCAAAAAATAGTCAGACTCTCTGGAAAGTAGTAATAGTCTGACTAGGACGCGTTTGTGCTCTCGTTATGGCCAGATGGACAGGCTATCAGTGAACTAAACAAGATGTCATTCATCCAGTTGAAGGTCTGTGCCGATCCATCCTTGCTCTCCCTCCCCTGCTAATGTACCTCGAGTTCTGCGCCAGTATTCTGAAACATTAGCATAAGAACGTTTTTCAGAGGCGAGACTTAGCTAGTTTGACTCTTATCCATGAGTGTTTTCCTCTATTAACGATGAAGAAACCTTGGTTGAAATATTACTAGAATCAGGAAAATGTCGAGCTATTACTAGAATCACGAAAATATCTTTAAAAAATAAATACCAAAGCTGCGTCATGGAAATAAAAGAATAAGAACAAAATAAAACTGCAACATATCATTAACTTTCCTTTTCTCGTTTTCTTTTTTATCTTTATCTTTTTTTCCATCCTTTATCAGTATCATGTGTTTAGCTGGCGTGAATTCAGCACCCATCACACCTTCACACGATACACTGTGAGATGGCGTGAGTGTCTGTGCTCATGAGAAGGAAGCCAAGTACGGGTCACCTGGCACGTCCCGGAAACAGGTGATTGATGGCGCATCATTACAACACGAGAAAATTATTGCATCACTGTTAAAACGCTGATTATATTACACCTAGTCATGGAATTACGGCCAAGGTCACGATTATTACTGGCGTGAGTTTTTCGTTATAATTAGTAGAGGTGGCGGCGTGGTGGTATTATCAGTGGTAGTAGTATTGGTGGGGGTGGTAGTAATAGTAGTAGTAGTAGTAGTAGTAGTAGTAGTAGTTGTAGTAGTAGTAAAAGTAGAAGTAGTAGTAGTAGTAGCAGTAATAGTAGTAGCAGTTGTAGTAGTAGTAGGAGTAAGAGCAGCTGTTGTTGTTGTTGGTGGTGGTGGTGGTGTTGGTGTTGGTGTTGTTGTTGCTGTTATTTTTCTGATATATATATATATATATATATATATATATATATATATATATATATATATATATATATATATATATATATATATATATATATATATATATATATATATATATATATATATATATATATATATATATATATATATATATATATATATATATATATATATATATATATATATATATATATATATATATATATATATATATATATATATATATATATATATATATATCGTTACTCAGGTTAGAATAATTTTTTGCAGACAAAGAAAAGAAGGCCGTATATTTTCCTTGACAGCGCTTAATGGCGGGAAAACGTTTTGCCGGAAGGAAAGACTTTATTTTTTACATTTGAAAAACTCAAAAAGAGAACCTTTTTACCACAGGATACCTTTCTTTCTTTCTTTCTTTCTTTTTCTTTTCTCCTATTATCCTTTCTTTCTTTCCTTTTCTTTCCTCCTATTATCCTTTCTTTTTTTCCTTGTTTCTTTCTGTGTGTTAGAGGGAGGGAGAGGGGCAGATCTATAGAGGAGACTGAATGGTAATTTTCTCGTGGAAGAAGTCTGAATAAATTAATTGCTGCAAACGTGATGAAAGAAGGAAGCGGTAATGTAAGGAGGAGCAAGACTGAGCGCGTACAACGATCCTTTTATCAACAACGATGAGGAAATTAGGAAGAGAGAGAGAAAGCAATTGATGAAGGAGGCGGAAACGAGGAGGAAGGAGAGTGAGGAAGTTGAGGAGTAGGAACACGAAGACGAGGAGGAGAAACATCAGGCGCAGGAAGCGGAGGAGGAGAAGGAGAAGAAACAGGAAGAGTAGAAATAGCAGAAACATTTTCATTTAAGTTGAAGTGGAGGAAAAGAAATTCGGGAAGGAAGACGAAAGAATTGTAGGAGGATGTTGTGGTGGAGAGAGAGAGAGAGAGAGAGAGAGAGAGAGAGAGAGAGAGAGAGAGAGAGAGAGAGAGAGAGAGAGAGAGAGGAGGCGACTAAAACACTCAAGGCAAAGAAAAAATAAAACATGACTGCGAACAAAGAAGCAGGAGAGAAAAAGACAAGAGACAATGGAAAGGATACAAAAGAACAATTGGATAAAGGTGAGAACAGAAAAACACTAACGCTAGCACAGAGAGAGAAAGAGAGAGAGAGAGAGAGAGAGAGAGAGAGAGAGAGAGAGAGAGAGAGAGAGAGAGAGAGAGATAATGATATGCACACAGACACATTATGAAAAGATGTATATCCAGACACTCAAGAACACACACGAAGAACTTAGTGAAGAAGTGTCACTCCTGAACAAACAAAGATAAGAGAGGAAACAAAAGATGAAAGCACAAAAACAGATGCGCAAGGAAAGGAGAAGACCAGGAGACGCAAAAAGAAAAAAAAAAAGAACGAAGGAAAGGAAAAAAAGATTGGGCCAAATAAATGGAACTTACTGGCAAGATGGGATACAGATTTATACGTGTCATTATCTCTCTCTCTCTCTCTCTCTCTCTCTCTCTCTCTCTCTCTCTCTCTCTCTGATATACCCGCCCTTAAGTTTAATTTAACTACTGTTCTCCCCTTCCTCTCCCTCTCTCTCTTCCTCCCCATTATCTGGCTTTTCTTCCTCTACCTCCACAAATATATGAACGTCTCTCTCTCTCTCTCTCTCTCTCTCTCTCTCTCTCTCTTCCTTACTAGTAATTTCAATCTTCCATTATATTTTGTGAGTATCTATTTCTTTTATTTTCTTCCATATCTCGGGGGAAAAAAGAAGATTTGTTCACAATATATTTTTAGAACGCTAGAAGTATTTCGTTTTTATGAATAATGTTTTCCAAAGCCATTTTTCATCGTCATATTTTGTTATTGGACTAAAAATGGAGAGAGTAGAGGAAGTATGCTGTTAGGCGTGCGTATACACACAGTGTTCACTATTCTGTTATATTTTGTTTCCTACTTGTAATTCTGCTATACTTATAATTAATTTACCAGTGAAAATCACCATTAGAATTTTGTGTACCGTACTGCCTTTCAACATACTAGGTTCGTATTCTTAAATGTTTTCCTCCGTCATACATTTTTTCTAAGTTTATTCTTTATATTGTACCGTTACGCAATACTGGTGGTGACTGTAAATAAAAAGTGTGAGAAGAGATAGTTTCTTTCTTAGATTTCATCGAACAAATATATAATGTTCTGTTATTTTTCATAGGTGGTTTTCCTGTCGACTACATAAAATGATTTTTTAAATAGTCACTAGAATCATAAAAACTACTCTGAAAAAGGTGTAAAAGCTTCCAGTACAGTCAGAGAGAGAGAGATATGATGACCAAAGGACTAAGAATGTGGTAAACACACACACACACACACACACACACACACACACACACACACACACACACACACACACACACACACACACACACGGCAGAATGTTTGCCAATTAATTATAAAAAAAAAATTATCATACAATTATCAATATATACATCTACAATCTTTCCTATCGTCAATATCTTTTTCTTTTTTATATTTTTGTTTTAGGTGGCTCTTAACCTTTTTATTTTTTTTTTTTTTTGCTGAGTTCGCTCATAAATATTCACTGTACCCTGTCGTAAAATTAATATAAAAAAATAAAAATATAGGCAGCAGAAGAACGCCACCTACCTTTCCGCAGAGTTAGCGTGACCATGAAGGTCTGGAGGCTTTAGTTGAAGAGGAAACTGCCGAGGAAAATGTGATGCAAAGGCCCGAACGGACGTAATCTGTGCCTCCTGTGTCAGGAATATTTCAGGAAGTGGAGAGTGCGTTTTGGAATGGCGGTTTCTGAATGCAAGTCTAGTATATCTTTCCTTTTTTAAATCATTTTTTTTACTTATTCATTCTTTTCAGGTCAAACTTCTCTCTCTCTCTCTCTCTCTCTCTCTCTCTCTCTCTCTCTCTCTCTCTCTCTCTCTCTCTCTCTCTCTCTCTCTCTCTTTGCCTGTGAGATACTGTTTCTTTTTATCTAATGTCTTCCCCGTTTTTTTTCCTTGGGTTTTCTTTTGGCCCTCGTGACTCATCAAGGAAAGGTAGTGTCCCGTTTCTTATCCTCTTGTCACGTATATACTATTGCTTTTTTCCTTTTACTCAATATCCTCCTTTGTGCCTCTTTTTCTCTCGAAGTTATTTTATGATACTGTACATCTTTCCTTGATTTCTCTCTCTCTCTCTCTCTCTCTCTCTCTCACACACACACACACACACACACACACACACACACACACACACACACACACACACACACACACACACACACACACACACACACACACACACACACACACACACACACACACACATACACACACATAGCGTATCCGTAACTTTTATATTCATGTTACTTTTTATTCTCATCTTCTTCCGTCCGGCAAACTTAGGTCTCTTCCAGCTTCGGTATTCTTTTATTCACATTTCCGTTGGTATTATTTCTGTATCTATCTATCTATCTATCTATCTATCTATCTATCTATCTATCTATCTATCTATCTATCTATATATATATATATATATATATATATATATATATATATATATATATATATATATATATATATATATATATATATATATATATATATATATATATATATATATATATATATATATATATATATATATATATATATATATATATATATATATATATATATATATATATATATATATATATATATATATATATATATATATATATATATATATATATATATATATATATATATATATATATATATAATATATAATATAATTCAGTTGTATATAAATAAGAATGGTCACAATGAGTCTTCTTCTTCATTTATTCACTATTCGTGACGTTACGCCTTTACAAAATGCATCACCAGGTGCTAAAACAATTGAAAAGTAAAACTAAAAAATAAAATAACAAAAAGCTTAAGCAGAGATGACAAAATATTAGGGTAATACATTACAAAGAATACAATTTCGTATTCTTTATAATGTATTTCCCTCACATTTAATCAGGTCTTCTTTAGATATTCATTTAAATTTGTTTTTATTTAATGCATTTCTAAAAATTATTTTAGCACATGATAATTCCTTTTGTGAAAGTGAAACTTTATGAACAGTGAATAAATGAAGAAAGAAATGCAGTATATTCCTGCTCACACACACACACACACACACACACACACACACACACACACACACACACACACACACACACACACACACACACACACACACACACACACACACACACACACACACACACACACACACACACACACACACACACACACACACACACACACACACACACACACACACACACTTCATAACAAATACATATTCTTTCTCTCTCCATCTATCTCTTCCCTCCTTCAATTTATTTCTCCCTCTTTCTATCTATGCCTCTCCTTTCCCCTTCTCTTACACTTACTTCTTCCATTCTTTCTTCCCTCCCTTTCTCTCTGCTTCCTTGGCTCCCTGCCTCTTTCTCTTCATTCCCCCTCAAACCATTCCTTCTTTATAGCATCTTTTTCTCCCTCCCTCCCTTCCTTCCAAGCTCCACCAAAACATATCATCATTATTTCCCTTATTTTTCCTTCAAAACCTGGAATCCTCACGCCCTCACATGTATTCCTCCTGATTCGTGCAACGAGCGAATATGTATCTGGATATTTTTTCCCTCGCCACAATATCCCTTGGAGTCCCGTCTATTACCGGAAAGACACGCGGACGCCTATCTGGTGCCTCACTCCGGGCCGCGTCCCACTAGGGAACCATTACACGTCACACAATCCGAGGCTCACCCATAATTTAAAACCTTGAGAATTCTTTCTTTATGCATCAAATAGTTTCAGTTTTAGAGCCTCAGAGGTGACGATGAGAGAGAGAGAGAGAGAGAGAGAGAGAGAGAGAGAATGTGAGGTTGTATGTATAGGAAGGTGATGTGATGGGAGGCAGTAAAGGATTGAGAGAGAGAAGGAGTAAGGCAGTGAGAAAGGGAAAGTGCTGTGATATTAGATAAAGGCGATGGGGGAGAGTGGGAAAGAGAGTCAGTGGAGGAGAGAAATAGGTGTTAAGTTGTATGTATAGAAAGGTGACAGTAGAGAGAGGCAGGCAAAGAGGGACGAAGGGGAGCAGCTGTTAGGGAACGTATATGAATAAATTGTTGTTTTTTGTAATGATGCTAAAGTTTTGCTATGAGCTTCACCCCGTGTGTTTTTTTTTCAGCTTTTTTTCCTTATAAAGTTCTGTAAAATGGAGCGTGTGAATTTCATATAGGAACTTGAAAAAGGGACTTAACATTCTCTCTCTCTCTCTCTCTCTCTCTCTCTCTCTCTCTCTCTCTCTCTCTCTCTCTCTCTCTCTCTCTCTCTCTCTCTCTCTCTCTCTCTCTCTCTCTCTCTCTCTCTCTCTCTCTATCTATCTATCTATCTATCTATCTATCTATCTATCTATCTATATATATATCTATCTATCTCTCTCTCTCTCTCTCTCTCTCTCTGCCCATTAATTTCTGCGAAGATACTTTCCATTCCAGTAACATTGTGGAACTTCATTCTATTTCATATTTTCTTACTTTACTTTCAGCAAGGATACGCAACAGTGACGTGTAAAAATTTAATATATAAACTTTGAAATGGAACTTTGAAATACTTCCTAAAACATTGCCTCTCATTTCCTTTCATTAATTCTCTCTCTCTCTCTCTCTCTCTCTCTCTCTCTCTCTCTCTCTCTCTCTCTCTCTCTCTCTCTCTCTCTCTCTCTCTCTCTCTCATTTGCCTTTCCTTTCTGCCGGGTAAAGACGGTACGTATGTCACTGCGGAGAGTAAATGCAGGAATGTCGAAAACGAACCTCAAAAATTTTCTGAAACACGACAGGTCAACTGCTTTCATTAATTTTAACTCTCACTACGGCACGTATTTCTTCCCTCGACCTTGCCTCCGGTTCGTGCTCAACTAGCAAGTGTCACAGCACCGGCAGAGATCGAGTGAGCCGCCAATCCTCCCCCCGCCATCCCTGCAGGGACTTAGGGCATTAAACAGTTAATCAAGTGCCACTTTCAACACACGAGTCTGTAAAGCTCGGGAAACGCAGACATAGACGTGATATCAGGACGGCTTTTCTCCGGTGAAGAGCGACCTGCTTCCAGAGACCTGATGCGAACCTCGCCACTTGCTACTCATTCCTGCCTTTCTGCTTTCACTATATAACAGTAAATGAAGCTTTGAGATGCAAGAAACGTGTACATACGTGTGTATTGTAGAGCTAAATGGATGTTTTCTAAAAAAGAAAAAAATTGGACCAGTTATATTCAGTGGATCTTTTATTTCCCGTATGTTGTTGCCTTTGACCAGAACCATTCTTTCATTAAAAATAAACAAATGCATCTTGCTTTATCAAAATCTACTTCAAATTCAAGCTTTCATAATTACAGCAGATATCTTTTATCTATCTATCTATCTATCTATCTATCTATCTATCTATCTATATATATATATATATATATATATATATATATATATATATATATATATATATATATATATATATATATATATATATATATATATATATATATATATATATATATATATATATATATATATATATATATATATATATATATATATATATATAGATATATAGATAGATATATATATAGATAGATAGATAGATAGATAGATAGATAGATAGATAGATAGATAGATAGATAGATAGATAGATAGATAGATAGATAGATCTATATATATATATATATATATATATATATATATATATATATATATATATATATATATATATATATATATATATATATATATATATATATATATATATATATATATATATATATATATATATATATATATATATATATATATATATATATATATATATATATATATATATATATATATATATATATATATATATATATATATATATAGTGTATCAATCAGGTGTTAAATGTAAAAAAGATAAATAAATTTCATGCCTGGATTTACTAAATGCGTATATATCTGTAAAAAAAAAATTATATTACTCTTTCCTCTCTCACACAATTTCTAAGGTCCACAAATAATTGCTAGTCAGCTACTCAAGAGGGTTCCTCCTGTTAATAATGTAAGAATCTTGTTAAGCAGTCCCAATCACAATAAAAAAAAAATACCTCAAACACCCATGTAACTTTAACAGAGCCTTTTGAGTATGATGTGGTAAGGCACAGAAGTGTTTCACAAAATGGTCTTTGCATAGTGCGCTTCATGAGGCGTGCTGCGCTGACCAGGAGTGATTGCGTAAGAGAAGTAGGGAACGAGTAGTCACGATTAGTAGATGAATTAAATGTCAGAATTGTCTGTAAATAGGCAACAGTATATGTTTGATGCCTAAGTTGATACTGCATGGAGCCACACACACACACACACACACACACACACACACACACACACACACACACACACACACACACAAACTGCCCATCTGACAGTTGCCGCTCCCCTTCACCTTAGCAAGCTACCAACCCATCATAGGAAGTTACCAAGCCAGCAGTCTGACATAACCTGCAATTCGCAACAGTACTGCAGACTGATGGTGGCCACAGGAACCCTAAGCTGCGGCATCGGGAATAGGATAAAGGGATAAAGAGAATTCATCACATTATTTCTGCCGTGTAAGTGCGATTCTTTCATGAGCAGCGACCCGCGTAGTAGAAAAATCAACCTTCCAAATAGCCCGTGTGTCCCCAGTGAGAGAGAGCCAGCGAGCCAGTCTTCCTCTATAAACTCAATCCCTGTATTTTCCATGACATGTCCTCCCTTTTCCCGCTCGACTCAGCCTGAAATGGTTATACGGTAAAAAAGTGTGTGTGTGTGTGTGTGTGTGTGTGTGTGTGTGTGTGTGTGTGTGTGTGTGTGTGTGTGTGAGTCTGGGTGGATGAGTGGATGGGTGTGGTGTACAGAGAGAGAGAGAGAGAGAGAGAGAGAGAGAGAGAGAGAGAGAGAGAGAGAATCCTCCTCTTCCTACTCAGACTCCTACTCATCGTCTTCCTCCTCCTCCTTATAATCTTCCTCTTAGTCTTTTCAATATTTTCGTCCTTGCTTCCGACCTCTTATCTTTTCCTCTTTCTCTTCCTCCTTCTCTTCCTCTTCTTCCTGCTACTGCTATTCCTCCACTTCCTGCTCCTACTTATCCTTGTTCCTCATCTTTTCCCTTCTTCTCCTTGTCCGTTTCCTCCTCCTTCTCCTGCTACTACTACTACTACTACTACTACTACTATTTCCATTCATCCACCAATGCCACCACCACCAAAACGTTAATTAGCGTCGGACACGGAAGCCACACGGAGGAAGATGAAGTCATATAATTGTGAAATATAACAGAAATGATCTAATGTTCCTTGTCTTTCCTTCCTCTTGTGTGTACGTGTTCAAATATTTACGCCGTTTTAATGCGCTCGTGTCTTTTTCTTTTCGTTTTCTTTCCTCAACATTTTTGTGTGTGTGTATTTTTGTGTTTTCCCTTTTCTCCTTTTATCTCACTCGTCGTTTTTATCCGTTCTTTCCATTTCCGTCTTAACATATTCTCTCTCTCTCTCTCTCTCTCTCTCTCTCTCTCTCTCTCTCTCTTTACGCTATTAATATACCATTACGAACACAAAGAACTTTCAAATACTCCTCCTCCTCTTCTCTCCTCGAACACATTTCTTATTAAGTCTACATTTACTCCCCCGCTTTTCTTTTTTCTCACAGATTTACATTAAAAAATCAATTCCTCTTACAATATGTCGTCGTCTCATCCCGTTCCTTTCCTCTATTTCCAAAATCTTTCTGGTTCTTATTCATTCCCTCCTCGTCTGCCACTCTCAAAGCTAAGCCTCTTCCAGCAATCTCCCTGTACCTTTGGCCTCCCTTCGAGTCCCCTTTAATCAGTCACAGGAACGGATTAATAATGTTCTGTATAATTAATGAGAATATATTGTCTTACTGAGAGATATCGGAAGACGGAGATGTTCAGAGAGAGAGAGAGAGAGAGAGAGAGAGGACGGTCTTTTTATTGGTACTGCTTCTTTATCTTGCGGTGTTTGTGTCTCCATCTATCTCTGTGTGTGTGTGTCTGTACGTCTCTCTCTCTCTCTCTCTCTCTCTCTCTCTCTCTCTCTCTCTCTCTCTCTCTCTCTCTCTCGGATAGAATAAACAAAGTGAGAGTGTCACGGTGAAGTGCCTTGACAGGAGCGCGATAACTGACATGACATGCAAGAAAGTAGATACACAGTACGATCGGTTCAGAAATATACATAAAAGGAAAAATGTTTTACGAATGCAAAAGTAACGTATCAAATAAAATGCAAGAGGAGAAAGAAGGGATGAGACAGAGAGAGATAGCAGATATGTAACAGAGGAAAATATTGAAGCGAGATGTGTTAATTTGTTTTCGTTTCTGGAATGCGTATGAGGAAAAAAGGTGAATGCAAGGATACACAATACAGAACTGAAAGACAGGAGTCATACACTTTACGACGTGATAGTTGCCTTTGTTCTCATCACTGAGGCACACATTCTCAAGCTCTGATATCCTGCACCTCTACTCCTTATAAAAGACTGTAATTAAATTTACACGGATTTTATAGGGAATTTTTTTTACGGTTGCTGTATCATATTAAGAAAAGATTCAGAACACAGCTAATCATATCGGTGGTCTTTCAAAACAGTAGTGGTGAGAAAGCAGTGTTTCTGACAACGGGCTTCAGTATCCTAAGTGAAGGTAATAAATCACTGGCATATCATGAACAGGTTATGATTTACCGAGATGTAAAATTCTGATCACTACACATTAGATTTTCATTGCTCTGTGGTTCATGACTTGCTCGTAACACCATTGTTTGGTTAAGCCTTTTCCTGCTGTGGTCATCCTTCCGTAACCTTCCATATCCGTAATCTAAACTGGCCAATTAGGTGCGATCCCTTGTTTGACATCTAGTCAGTCCTCCACTGTTGCCACATCACAGTTTACCAACCCGTTTTCCAACCCGGCCTCCTTATCTCTGTCTCTCTAAAACATACTTGTACACTATCCGAAACAGGTTGATTTCTGGGAAATCGTATTTTCAGCAGGAAAGCAATAACTAAGGTAGCTACGAGCAGCATCTTTAATGGGCCAAACGTTTCGACATTTCATCTTATGTCATCATCAGTGGTCTAAAATAAAATAAAACAATAAAACAAATATAAGTATAAAAGAATAAAGTAAAATACAAAGAGAATTACAATGGTAAAAATTCACACTATCATAAGTGGGTATGCTGACAGAGTATTGTTGAGGGATGGCTTTACTTGGGAAATATATAGGGATTCCAGTATTCTTAAACTGTGTCTATTACAGGTGGCGAGGATACGGAAATGACTGAGATTGGGTTGAACCTTACATGAGAGGCAGTGGTCCCGTATCGCGGAAAATGGGGCGTTGTGTAGCGGGCGCCCTGTTCTGGCAGACTGGCCTAAATGCTCGCTGGCTCGGTTTATAAGTGAGCGCAAGGTGCTACCCACATACTCAGCCTGGCAGCTGGGACAAGTGAAACAATAAACAGCCGACGAGCGTAAGGCAGTTGGCAGAGTGTCCTTAAAGAGGAAAAAACTACCTATACATAGACTATTTGTAGACACAATACGAAAATGTTTATCAGGATAATATTTTGTAAGTTTTTCATATAGACCCCTTTCTAATTTCTTGGAAACCTCACCTAAAAATGGAATACGTAAATAGATTGTTTCTTTGGCAACAGTGGTAATTGGATGTTTAAGAAGGTATTTACTTTGGAGAAAGTTATTCAGAGTTTTCTCAAACAGGTTGGTGGTGAAGCCATTGTTATAGAAAAATCCTTTAGGAAAGTAACTTCATTATGGAAATTTAGGTAAGAAGAAGACAGAGCAAAGGCACGGTGTAAGAGGGTACGGACTGAATTGATTTTGAACCGGAAACTGCAAAAGCTGAAAAACTAATACCGAGGCCAGAAAATGTAGGTTTACGATAAATAGAGGTGGAAAGTCTACCATTGATTTTTGTGATGTTTAGGTCAAGGAAGGGGATTTGTGAGTCTATTTCAGATTCCATAGTGAACTTGATATTGTCATGTTGTGAGTTAAGGTAATGTAGGAAATGGTCTGCATGTGATGCTTCCTTAAAAATCACCAACGTATCATCAACATATCGTATATATGACATAGGTTTGAAAGCGATAGGACAATCATCGAGCCAGTTTCGTTCGTGGTAACAAAGGAAGATGTTAGCGAAGGTGGGTCCGAGTGGTGAGCCCATCGCCACGCCGTCTGTTTGTTTATATAATTCATTGTTAAACACAAATAGCACCTTGCGCTCACTTATAAACCGAGCCAGCGAGCATTTAGGCCAGTCTGCCAGAACAGGGCGCCCGCTACACAACGCCCCATTTTCCGCGATACGGGACCACTGCCTCTCATGTAAGGTTCAACCCAATCTCAGTCATTTCCGTATCCTCGCCACCTGTAATAGACACAGTTTAAGAATACTGGAATCCCTATATATTTCCCAAGTAAAGCCATCCCTCAACAATACTCTGTCAGCATACCCACTTATGATAGTGTGAATTTTTACCATTGTAATTCTCTTTGTATTTTACTTTATTCTTTTATACTTATATTTGTTTTATTGTTTTATTTTATTTTAGACCACTGATGATGACATAAGATGAAATGTCGAAACGTTTGGCCCATTAAAGATGCTGCTCGTAGCTACCTTAGTTATTGCTTTCCTGCTGAAAATACTTGTACACGTTGCAGATAACTGCCTCAGTTTAGCTGCGAAGGTGGCCATATGATGAGCTTGGAACAGGAGAACACTCTATTGTAAGACTGCGCGTGCAAGGGCAAGTCAGCACTACTTGCGAGTGAGGTAAGATGGAGGTATCTGCATGCAAGGTAGCACTCCCCGCTATGCCACATTTAACATTAGGAAAACTTTTGAATAGAAAAACGCCTTGATTTTTACCTAAAGGGTGATGTTAGTTAGGATGATTTCCGAAATGCAGCAGTATACTGTATATAGAAACAGAAAGAAAGAGAGAGAGAGAGAGAGAGAGAGAGAGAGAGAGAGAGAGAGAGAGAGAGAGAGAGAGAGAAGGTAAGGAGGTGGAATGTGGTTAGAAAAAGAAGGCAAGCCCGTGATCTATGAAGATGTGGCAATAGTGGGAAAATTCCGGTGAAACCCAGGGTAAAACATAAGCGGCCAGTTTAGACTGAGCTGAGTATATCACTGAAAACTGTTTGTATAAAGACACAGGGAAGGAAAGGGAAGGGGGAATAAAGTTGATCTTGTCTTCTTTCTCTGCAGAAACATTGGTGAGAGATTAACACAAAAAAATTGTGACCAAATATGTTGTAAGTACATATTTGAGGAAAATTTTATCTAGCTGTGAAAGTTTTTTTTTTATGAGTCAGGGAAAAAAGTTAACGTTAATGACACAAAAAGAAGCTCCCAACGCCGCCTCCATGAATAAACAAGATATGAACGACTTTAATGTAGTAACCTTAGACCGGTGGTTAACCTGGAGGACGTCAATAATTTCCAAGGGGAGTACGAGCCCTAGGGAAAAAGCAGGAATTTCTCCAATTATTCTTGTCGTTCCCTTAACGAAAGCATGGTCAGATAATAATTTTATGAAAATGCAAAAGCATCGCCTATTTCTTTCAAATTTGTGAGGAAAGGCTAAATTCTTTAAGGGGATGTGGTAGTAAAAACGTTAAGAACCACTCCCTTAGACCATTTAACTCGGCAATGACATAACAATTGACTGAGAATTAAATAAATCTAACAACCAGCAACTCGATAGTTACTTTCTCCATCCGAAACTTTAATCGTGCACTGACAAGACAATAAAAGAATTAATGGTGAAGTAATACGTAACTTGTACACTCAAGGACAGATGTCAAGTCCTTTTTCACTGTCGATATTTTTCTTCCTCAGTCTTAAGTTTTCTTCTTTGCTAAAGGTAGCCTCCAAAAACTTGACAATTAGGAAATACACAGCAAAACAAAAAATATTAAGATAAAACCCTAAATGCAATGAATGACGTGCGTTACTCGAATGCTGGCTACTTTTATTTCCTTTTCTTTCGTCCCATACGTAACAGTTATTTCTACTTCCTCCCACCCAATTCTGGTCCTCCCGCCAAGGGATTGTCATAACTTGATAGTGTATCAGTAATCTCACCTTTTCGAGAGGCTCAACATCCTTCTCCTCCCTCGGGTGTCTGGTTCGCTTCCCTCCCAGGCTGTGTGTGCGCCACTTCTTAGTAAAAGTGGGACCCTCTCAACGTTCAGCATGTCTTGGTATTGAGTTAATTTTCACAATACGCAGCGAAGCATGTAAGCAAAGAATGATAGAGACTAAAGGTACAACGTATTACGTAGCTGTACGACCAGGTTGAAATAAAGGACCAGCGTCGAGAGGTATGTAATCAAGATGGCTCTCGTAAACAATTGACGAGCACATTCCGCGCTTATATGTACACTATATGTTATTGTTACCATACATCAGAGCATTATGTACCATATTTATGTACTTTTATTTGGTGACTGCTTTCAGTGAGGCTTTAACAGAGTATATTGCACATAACTATCGATTATCTACTACACGCGGCATCACTCCAGTAAGTAGGGACCAGAGGAGTGGGGAAAGAGAGGGAGGGAGCGAGCGGCTACTGTAAACCAGCTTACAAGTTAATTTCTTGGAAATTGAAACAAATCACAACATATGTATATAAACTCCTTTCAACTTAGAATTACTTCAACATTTAAATCGCTAAGTATGTATCATAATTCACAGGACACCATAATGATGTACTAGCCATCATAATTATACAGTTGTTAAGTTAGTGATAGTAATATATGAAACCATGCAGTGCTAGCAAAAAGAATAAACTTGGATAACTGCACAACACGCTCGATTGATGTTTACTGACGTGCACAAAAAGCTATTCCATGCGTAAACAAACGAGAGTAAATTTGGTGCCAGATTTCCTGCACCTACGCATCTTCAAGTACTTAGTGAGTTACGGGTGGTAATAAAGAAGTTACAATAGTAAAGGAGAAACATTTGTGTGTGTGTGTGTGTGTGTGTGTGTGTGTGTGTGTGTGTGTGTGTGTGTGTGTGTGTGTGTGTGTGTGTGTGTGTCCAAACGAATTCAGGGCACCAATTCCACTCGACTCCTTTATTCCTTTTCTTATCTACCAGACAGAAAACCACTTCGTCAGCAGAAGTGGAATCCTTCAACCGCGCCATTCCAAACGCCGCTCGCTCCCTTCATCCCCCCAATAACGGTAACCTGCTCTGATCGTCGTGGAAGGCAGAGAAGGAAACGTTCACGCGTCAAAGAAGCAAGAGGAAGAGGAGGAGGGACTCTTAAAGTAGATGATGGCGAGAGAGGTTGAAGGAAGAATACAAAAAGATAACATTTACAGCAGAAAATAAAATAAAAAAGATCTATTAAGAGGAAATAACACTTAGGAAATGTAAGAACGATATGGCAAGTACCCGTTAAGGAAAAGTGACTGCCGTCTTAATGTATTTCTTCTTTAGCGTCACACAAAAAACGGGCTTCTTGTCGTCCTTTCCTTTCCCGTTAAGTGGAGTCGGAGGCAATAATCTCGTCCAATATGGAACTCGTTTTGAATTTCCTCTCTCGAGACAATCGTATTAGCTGCATAATTTCCTGTGAGAGACGAGTGAGTGGAGTGTACTCGGGAGAGACGGTAACGTGTGTGTGTGTGTGTGTGTGTGTGTGTGTGTGTGTGACCATGTGCTGGCGCGTCTTTCATTACGTATCATGTTTCAATACTTGCATGTATTATTTCCTGCAGGCGTCACCTCGTAACCATGATAGGTACATTGTCTGTCTGTCTCGCACCTCTGTAACTTTCTCCACTGTCTTCTTACGCTGAGCTGGAGTTTAGATCTTAGTACGCGTCTCTGTAGATAAAGTTATTCCACTAAGTATAAGAACCTATAACAAAAAACACCTTTATCTTATCATTTCTACCTAGTACTCTGCCTATTTCACCATAAGTTCAAATATACCTTTATAGCTGTTGCCTCCTTACACCTTGCCCTCATAGTTTTCCCTTCCACCTTCACCCTGCGCTAATCATTTTAAGTGCACACGGTAAGCCACGGCTCCTGTGCGTAATCCGATACCGTGAATGTTTCGAGCAACAACCGCGCCAACCATACTGGGACTGTACCTGCGCATTAGTATAGAATAGAGAATGCACGGGTCCTTACGACAAGATGAAATAAACGTATTAACTCTCATTTGATTATGCGTATGAGTCTGCTGTGTGTGTGTGTGTGTGTGTGTGTGTGTGTGTGTGTGGGTGGGTGTGTGTGTTTGTGTAAGGAAGAGTCCATGAGGGAGAAGGTGGAGCCAAAACATGTTACAGGAACAGGCGAGATCCAGGTGGTTGTCGGGGGCGGAGTGAAGTCGTAATGTGGTTAGGGAGGAAGGTCCCTTGGAAACCCCGGCTACCTTGGCAGGTGGAAGGAAGGCTCTTGGCGGGAGGGTCAAGGGGACGGAAGATCAGATTGTGTGAGTTTGTGAGATCGGAAAGTTAGGTTACCGAGGGAGAAGGTTGCAAAAGGAAAACGGTGGAGAGGAAAAAAGATAAGGGAAGGAAGAGAAAGATTATGAGGATAATAAGATGTAATAAAAAGGAAGCCAAGGAGAGAGCAGGAAAGGAAAAATTGTAAAAGATGATATGGAAAACGGAGGAAGA
>NC_059295.1:29398227-29405727 GCF_017591435.1 Portunus trituberculatus | reverse complement strand
AGAGAGAGAGAGAGAGAGAGAGAGAGAGAGAGAGAGAGGTAGAGAGAACAAACAAACATAAGTAAGGTGGTATAAGGCGTTGAGGCAGTGAGGCAGTGAGGCAGTGAGGATGGTACTAAGAACATCACTTAGGACAGTGTACCGCCTCCTTCACTGCCGGAAAAGGTGCATCGCGGCCCACCTGCTGCACACCTGACCTCGATACACAGGTGGCGGTGGCGGTGGTGGTGGTGGTGGTGGTGGAGGTGGCCAGGTAACAGCTGCAGCAGGAGAAAGAATAGAAGGAGGAGAGCTAAAAGAGTAAAAGGAGAAAAATGGACACATGGGACAAGAAGAAAAGGTAAAGGTGAGGAGAAGAAGAAAATGGAAAAGAAGAAAAGAAAAAGAAAAAGAAAAAGAAGTGGGGAAAAAATTATGGTGATGATGATGATAAATGAGGATCATCAACATCACCAGCGGATAGAATACCACCAACAACAACAACAATAACACCACCACCACCACCACCGCCATCACCATTAACAACAACACCGACACCACCACCACTACCACCACCAGTATTAACAACAACGGCAACGGCAACAATAACAACAAATAGAAGACCAAGTATTAGAACAAAGACAAGAAGAGAAATAAGAAGCAGAGGAAGAAGAAGGAGGAATAGGAGTATCGGTAGGTGCTGGATGAGGAAGAGGAGGAGCAGGAGGAGGAGAAAGAGGAGGAAGAGAAGAAGAATTGTTACACAGAATTACGACGGAAGACAGATAGCAGAGGAAGCGCTAGTCTATAACAAGAGTGTCTGCTCAAGTACGTGTCGGTGTTAGTGAACCAAGAGTGGAAGAACAAGGCTTGGTATTTAGGAGCACTTTAGTCTTTCATGGGAATAATTTTCAGAGCACACAGAGGGACGATCAATTGGGTTTTCAGTGAAGTTTTTTCCCCATTAGAGATGCAGAATCCGTGTTAAATTATCGAGATCATGAAAACATCTTTAAAAATCCTAGCATCGTCCACTGCAGCCTGTTTACAGTACCAATAAGGCGCTGAAGTAGTAGACTTTTTTCAGTAACAATTCTATATTCACGATACGAAATACTTGTTAAACTGCCACTACGATCATGAAAACCCTCTTAAAAGCATGTACTCTTTTACGAATAAGGCGCTGATATAGTAAGTTTAAAGATAAGATACTGAATATATGTGTTATTATTTATGCACAATTATCTATTAACGATTCAGAGTCCTTGTTAGCATATCACTAGAAACACAGTAAGATAAAAAGAAAACTTGGCCTTGGTAACATCCACAGTACATGTTTACAGTATTGGCTATATCATGAAATAATCAGTTTTCAGGAGCACTGTGTCTATATTCGCTTTAAACTATTACTAGGATCATTGAAACCTCCATAAAAACCACGATAACATCTTTTGCAGCATGTTCACTGTACGGGTAAAGCGTTTCAATAGTAAGTTTAAAGATAAGACGCTGAAATAGTCGGAGTTTTAGGAACAATTTTTTATCCACGATGTTAAACTATCTCAAAGATCATGAAAACGCTGCATAGTGACCGCAATAACTTGTACTACACCATGTTTGAAGTAGAGATAAGACGCTTAAATGTTGAAAAAATGAAGCGATAGAACAAAATTCAGCTTGTCTGGTGCAGGAGAGGGGGAGGAAGAGCAGAAAGAATTAGAGAAAGCGGAGGCGGAAGAACAAGAGAGCGACAGCGAGGATAGAAAGAATGATAAAAAACAGAAAACAAAACTAAAGGAAATTCGAAACAAGGAAGCAAGCAGAGAACCAGACAAACAAAGCACGATGGAAGAAAGAAAAGAAAAAAGAAGAAAAGAAAAAAACGCAGAAACATGGAGGAGAACGAGGAAAATAAAAATATAAAAAATTGACGACCAACGGAAGAAGACCGAATAGATGGATGCTGCCATGATAAATGAGAGAGAGAGAGAGAGAGAGAGAGAGAGAGAGAGAGAGAGAGAGAGAGAGACAGACAGACAGACATAAATTAGCTGATCAACTCATTCACCGACCGACTGACTGACTGACTGATTGACTGATTGACTGGCTAACTTACTGGCTAACTGACTGAAAGATGACCGACTGCCCGATTAGTTTAGATCGACAAAGAAATTAATGCACACAGAAAATTGAGTGACAAACTAACTGCATGGAAATACCTGCCCAACACGTAACCAGCAAACACACACAGAAAGAAAAAGTCAAGTAGGAAAGACAAAAGGAAAAACAAAATAGGTAAAAAAACAAATAAAAAGAACAGATAAACCAAACACTAGACAAATAACCATAGAGAAAACACACACACACACACACACACACACACAAACACACACATACAAGCATCTACATAACAAAACTGACAGAAAACGCAGACAAAAGCCGGAGAAACTGTGAGAGCAAAAGAAAATAGAAAGGTAATGTAAAAGACATCACATCTGAACGACCCTTGAAAGGAGAAAGAAAACGGATAAAGGAACAAATCGAGACATGTATAAAAAAAGAGAAAAAGGAAAGCGAGAGAGAGAGAGAGAGAGAGAGAGAGAGAGAGAGAGAGAGAGAGGGCTGCAGGGAAGGGCAAGAAAGTGGAAGAAAGGAAGGAGATGAACGAAGTGATAAGAAAAGTGGAGAAGGAGGGGTGAAGAAGGTGAAAGGTGGCACAGAGAGAGAGAGAGAGAGAGAGAGAGAGAGAGAGAGAGAGAGAGAGAGAGAGAGAGAGAGAGAGAGAGAGAGAGAGAGAGAGATGGAGGGAAGGAGAAAGACAGGGAGGGAAAGGAGAGCAAGAGGAAGAAAAGAGGAAAGCAAAGAAAACGCTTGGCTTCCTGAAAAGAAGGAAAGAATGAAGGAAGACGAAAGGGAAGAAAGGAGAGAAGGGGAAGGCCTAGAGAACGCCTACTAGAGCGAGAAGGAAGGAAGGAAGGAAGGTGAGAAAGGGTAGCAGTAGGGGAAGGGAAGAGGAGGGAAGAGGAGACTTGCCGTGAAGGGACGGAGTAAACTTAATAATGAAGACCTAGACTTTGTTTAGCGGAGGAGGAGGAGGAGGAGGAGGAGGAGGAAGAGGAGGATGAGAAGGAGGAGGAAGAGGAGGAGGAGATAAGAAGTCAGAAAAGAAAATAAGCTGATAGGTAGGAAGGGGAGACGGAAAAGAGTGGAATTAGAGGCGAGTTGGCAGTAAAGGAAGACAGGAACTGAAGGAAGAGTTTGGAGGGAAAACAAAGGTCGAGAGGAGAAGGTTGCCTGTGAAAAATCAAAGAGACAAGTGGAAGAAGAAGGGACATGAACGATGGATGGAGGTGAAAAGAGAATATAATTAGAAAGATATGAAAAATGCAATTCTCTAATGCTTAAGAAAGTGAGGAGAGAGAATAATACAATAAAGATGCAAAATATACGAGTGAAAGAATGGAAAACGAGTTAGACAGAAAAATTAATGGAGCAAGTGTCACGAGAAAAAGAACACGGAGAAAGCGAAGGACTGGAAGCACCATTAAAACTGCAAGTGAGGCGAGTAAGAGAAGAAAGTTAATGAGGGAAATGTCACAAGGAGACGAGATATAGCACAGCAAGGGAACACAAGGGAGCACAAACAAACACAAAAGAAACGTTAATACAAGAAAACCTATACAAAAGCCATTAGTTACTACAAAAATGTCTCATCTTTATTCAGTAGGTCTATGAATGAATAGGCATGATAGGTGCATGTTAGTAAGTATGGTATGTAAAGGGATTCCAGTGCGCAGGACAGATATCTTCCTGCAGCTTTCCTTATGCGTCCATGTTCTTGAATGTCTAGGCGGTATGGTTAGCTTTAGTAAACATTCAGAACTTTTCTTTTTCTTTTTTCTTTTTGTAAATTGCTCGCATAGACATACATACAAAATTGAATATAGGAGCTTTTCCTTATCTTCGCTATACTGCAGAAAAATGAGTGTAAAAATAAAAAAAGGAAAGTTAAATTGGTCTCAAAATCTAACCCGACAATTCTCTCAGATCTTTTATTTATTTATTTGTTTATCTATTTATTTATTTTTATTTTTTTGTAAACGACATGATGAGCCGAACCTTCTTTCTTATTTAACCCATTTTTTTCCCTTTGTTATTTTTACCTGCACTGTGTTCGAAATGTATCGAAAAAAAAGCAAGTATGAAAAAAAAAACTGCCGCTGTCTAATATAAAGAGAGAGAAGGAGAGAAATTGGAAAGTAAAGATATAGACAGAACTTGAAAGACAGCACCAGGAGCAAGATATTCACAGCCACCACCACCACCAAGACCAGTGTAATCGAGAGAGAGAGAGAGAGAGAGAGAGAGAGAGAGAGAGAGAGAGAGAGAGAGAGAGAGAGAGAGAGAGAGAGAGAGAGAGAGACATGAAAAACTAAATTAAGAATGGCAGCAGTAGAACATCCACCACCATATTCACCACCACCACCACCACCATCACCACCACCACCACACAGGAGGCTGGCAGGAGTGTGACGTCACGCGGTACTTGAAATGTCCGTCCCGATCCTCAGCAAAATAAACAAAGCGACCGTCCCCAAGGCAGGACGTGGCGCAAGAGTGAGTTAATTGGGGCTTGATTTACAGCGGCGGGACCAGCGCTTCGACCTTCCTCGCCTTATCAGGTTAATTTTGGGCCATTACTCACTGCTATTTTTACCACGCACATTGATTCTGCTTCTTCTTCCTTCCTCCTTCCTTTTCGATAGCTGATGTGTGTGTGTGTGTGTGTGTGTGTGTGTGTGTGTGTGTGTGTGTGTGTGTGTGTGTGTGTGTGTGTGTGTGTGTGTGTGTGTGTGTGTGTGTGTGTGGTAAGCTTAATCTGTTAATATTCGAGTGTGTAATGAATAATAAAACAGGATAAGAAAAAAAATTACGAGAGAGAGAGAGAGAGAGAGAGAGAGAGAGAGAGATAAAGAGAGAAAGAAAGAGAGAGAGACCTCCTTACTTTACGGCGCCTCTTAAAAGTCAGGTCCATTTCGCCCTCCTTCAATCACCATCCACATTTGTCGGCGCGAAAAGGACCCAAGTACCAGTTTCATCTGCATACAAATTGTTCCACTCATTGAAGAACCTTTGAAAATCATTCCCCCTTTCCTGGTGCTCTTTACCTCTCAACCTTATGGAGGAGGAACGATGAGGAAAGGGAAGGCAAGGGCACGGCTAGCAATGCGAAGACCAAGAAAGGGTGTGGTCTTTCCTCCTCTCACTTTCATGAAGAGAGAAAAAAGCAGGAATTAGATTCATGGACGGAAGGATCATTAGTTGTCGGCGGTGTCACCAAATTGAAACGTCTTTCCCTCGGAGGGTGAAAATGAGGCGAAAATGTGAGACCAACAGGTGTGTGCATAATGGACGGAGAAATAAGGTTTAGTTCGACAAGGGACGCATTCAGGGCTTCAGGAGGAATGTATGTAAAGCGTCAAGGGGAATGAGAGGAACGACAGGGACACACACACACACACACACACACACACACACACATCTACACTCTATCTATCTCTCTATCTCTATATCTCTTCTCTTCTCTCTCTCTCTCTCTCTCTCTCTCTCTCTCTCTCTCTCTCTCTCTCTCTCTCTCTCTCTCTCTCTCTCACACACACACACACACACACACACTTTTCCTCTTCAAGTCTTCCCGCCACGGCCACATTCCCATGCCAGATTTTACGTAATGGCAGGCTCCTTTCTGGCTATCTACCCTAGTATGGCCCAGAGGAACGGTAATGCCTCAGCAGGGCTTTCTTTGATTTCTTTTATTTCAAGTTTTTTTTTCTGCTGCCTATTCTATGAAAACAAATAGTAACTATAACATGAACGAAGAAAAGATGAATAGGTTGTATGTGAGAAGAAAAAGAAAGAAGAAAGTTATGGAAAAGATAAATAAGTCATACGTTAAAGGAATAGTAATGGAAAGGAAGAAAATAATGTAATGAAGATATGAGATTCATGTATTACGTGGTTTTCCTTTAAGTCGGCCGTTTACTTTCTGAGACTTTCTTGCTTCTCAATATAAAATAAAATAAAATAAAGAAACATACTTTAAATGTTTCAACGATTCGTTCGTTCCTAATTTCACAAGTGAGGTACACTTTTCATTTGAATAAACATGATTCCTTTTTCTTCATACATGTCTAAAAAAGAGTTTCTTCCCCTCTTTCACAAACACTGGTCATTATCCTGTCATTAAGTGAAGATACATACTGATTCACACACAGAAAGTCACTCTCACAAGCGTATACCTCACATCTGAGGCGTGAGGGTCAATGAAATGCGTCTGAAATTCGAGACAAGTGAATCTGAATTGTCTGGAATCTGATTCATTATGCTGCACTTTGTTGCAAGGGAAGTGAGTGTAGCAGAGGCGGCTGTCACTCACGCCATCCATCAACCCCTCCATCAACGGCATTCACCTGACACACTTAACATACGAGGACGTTTCTCCGCTCTTAAATGTGACTCGAGTGAAGCGTCGGTGAAGATTTGAGTTCCGTGAAGCACGAATATTATTTATATGTGTGGTAAAAGGTTAGGATCTTACGATAAAATATTTTTCTAAATATCGGCTGCGAAAGTTTGTGTCAGGACATAAAAAGAATTAGGTGTAGCTAAAAAAAATCTCTCAGCTTTTCGAGTTCCTTAAAAATGTAAGTTGAGTTTTCAACGCACGATCTTCCCTTTTTTTTAATTGAATATAAGTATGTGTAGAGGAAAAAATAGGGAAGGGAGAAATGAAGGAAAGAGAAAGTAAAGAACGAATAGAAAATGTCAAAAGAAAACAAGAAACAAGAAAGTGAGAAAATAGAATCAAACAAGAAATTACAAAACCTTTCTTTTTATTTATAAATCTCAATGTCTACAAAGAAAGAAACAAAACAAAGAAATAAGGAATGAATGCAGGAAGAAAAAGGAGAAAAGGAAGTAAGGAAGGAAGGAAATAAAGAAATAGAAGATGGAAAGTAAAAGGGAAAAGAAGTAAAGAAAATATTGGGCAAAGAAACAAGAAGATCGACAATCTGGCAAACGAATCAAACTTAACAAGACCTCTTTTATTAATTATATGAATATCTGGAGCTTCGCCACAGAATTATCTCCAGTCCTCGTAAATCAGTAAGATGTTTCAATTCACTCAGCCATTATTTACCGTTCCCTAAAAACCTGCTATATTTTCACAATAAAGGTTGACATATTCTTTCTTCCTCTCGACATAATCACCCTAACTAGTTTCACCGTAGTTTCTTAAGACGATTACATGAAAGTGTGGGTTGCTAGACTCAAAAGAATGCGACTTGTTGAAAGTAACGACGCACACACTTCGTGAGATAATCGCATGAGACACCTATCGGGAAAAGAACGGCGTTTAATCACAAGCCGCCAAGATCTTTATTCTCTTTTATCTCACAGTTTGGAGCGGACCGTACACGCAAAGGACATTCAAGACAGAACGAAAAAAAAAATACTAAG
>NC_059295.1:29385727-29393227 GCF_017591435.1 Portunus trituberculatus | reverse complement strand
ATGAATATAATTATGAATGAATGAATGAATGAATGAATGAACGAACCTCATCAAAAGGAAAGACGTGCTTCAATCTGCCGGCACGGGGTAAGAATGGATCAGCTGGCTAAACATTCGCTTGCTGCCTCGCATTCCTGCAAACCACAAACCGCTGGCCACGACCCACAACCTGCAGCCTCCAACTTACTCCCTCTGCTCTCAGGGTCACACGCTCAGATTGGATGGCCGATACTAAAGAGAACCAATATCATTTTCGCGATAATATCAAAAAATTGGATACAGTAAAATATATTGGCATAAAATACTTTAATACTGACCTCAGCAACTCGACACTCTGTATATTCTTTGCGTGCGACGTTCACTTCCCCGGTGAGAGGAAGGCTGCGGTTGAGAGGGACGCGGCACGCAGGGGATGGTTGGCTCATGTCTCGGTTTTAGATATCAGAGGAAGAGACATGAGGGACGTAACGTAAAAGTGCAAAAAAGTGTCCCGGCCTTTACCAGGGTTAGTGAACACAATATCAGGCGAGGCTGTGCGGGACTCGTTTCGCAAAAGGTCAAAGTGTTATTCCGGGGAGTAGAGCGGCCGGCTGGCAGGTCGCGTCCTAGAAGGGGGGCGGGAGGGGGTGGGCGGCCTGCTGTACAAGAGCATTGTCTCAGGTTGGAAGAAAAATCTTATACCATGACGAGGAGTATTGAACTGGGAAAGCTTCATATTAAAGCTCAAATTATTTCTTTTTATGCAATGTATCTATCTGCCATTGTAAGTGAAATAATAATAAAAATCCATTTATTTTCTTTTCCTATATGTCGAAGAGTTTAGTTAAAGACTCCAAAATGAAAAGTAAAAGAAAAAAACGAGGGAAAAATGTCTCTTTTTCATCCACCAAAAATATTCTTAAAAATGCTGCTTAGAAAAAAAATGAAAAAAAGTTGGCATATTCAATTTTGGTAGTGCATCGATATCCCTCTTTTGAAACAGTTTAGCCGTCGAGATAGATCTAACATATCAACACTTACATATAATCACACTGACTCTAGGGGACAATAATCTGACATCAAGAAATATAACTTCTTTTATAGAGGAAACTTCACGTTGTCGTAAATCTACGTTTGAAGTTTGAAGTTCCTTTGAACGTGATGTGCCTGCCAGTGTGAGACGCAGGATGGAGTGTTGTTCTTTCTGAGAGTAATGTGACACACGGTAGCTCGCAGCCTCTCTCCCCTCTTGGTCATACGTTATTGATCTGCACAACCCTAAATAGCGCTGAGCGTCCTCGTGTGGCTTTGGTATGTATGAGTATAGCATTATCATCATTATCACCGTCATTATCAGTCTCCCCCCCTCTTCCTCTTTGTTCCTCATCATCATTATCATTATCATTACCACAATCGTCATCTTTATCCCCCTTCATTTCCTTCCTTCCCGTTTCTGCTATCATTATCATTAACATCATCACTATCATTATCACATTTCCTTTTTCCTCCCCTTCATCATCATTACTGCATCATCATTCTACTGTCACCTCTCCCTAATAACCGGTCTAATTCATCCATCTGTTTGCTATTTGTTCCACCGCCTACTGTCATCCCTGTATAATGTTATTCACAGCACGGGTAAAATAAAATGGTTTTTTTCTATGCATATACCATTCAGATATTCGCTAATATTTTCAAACCATTAAGAATAGAGCTATATCGCATGTGAAAGTGATCTTTAAAGAACTAGAAAACGTTAATCAAAACATGTAGTATTAGTATGGTGTCTCATTAATTGTTTTCCTTCATTAGTAAGAAGGTAATGCCTAACACGAATTCAGAAAATAAAACCGTGAAATGAAAGGCATGTGTTTATTACGGCATGTTATGAGACGAAAGGTTTTAAATGACCCACGGGATGACTGAGGATGACCGACCGTGGTGAGTACTGCGGGACTACAACGCTGCGTACACCAGCACCACACGGCTTAATATTGCTGCAACTGCCACAGCTGTAAATGTTCGAACACTCTCATGTGGAACGAATCTGATGCAGACTAACCCATTGGCCCAAAGGTCACTATTGGGCCGGACAGAGCACTGCAGTGTCCCTAGACCAGATATATTTGCAACTACAATGAAATGTTAATAAAGGCATATGACTGGGCAGAAGTAAGGAAAATTCTCTGGATGAGTAATAAGGATATAACAAAAACAATGCATTCATGATTGAAGAATTTTAGTTCAAAAAGTGAATGAAAGATAGCTTAAAAAGATTAGGCAGCGTTCCCTTTTGCACAAAATAAAAGATAAATTTACGGAAGAGGATTATCCCGTATATGTGTGCATGACGGTTTCTTGCAGTTCCTCTCATTCTAATGTGTTATAAAGGGGATGAGCATCGATTTGCGTGTAAAAGGAGGCTCACTATGTGTGCTGAAATGAGTGTTCACGCTGGCCACACGAGTCCACAAAGGCTAGTTGCATGATATATATCACTCCGCTAATACTACTAATTTTACGCATGGTTTCCTTTAATTGTTCTGTATTTGAACGGATATAATTTCGTTCATAAAGCACGGAGGCGTCAGTACTTGACACAACATGCAGTTATCATTTATTACGGAACAATAATTATTCCCCGGCGGCGGCAATAATTGTCTGTGCGTGTTCTGGTCTGGCCCAGCGCTGGTGTGTGTGTGTGTGTGTGTGTGTGTGTGTGTGTGTGTGTGTGTGTGTGTGTGTGTGTGTGTGTGTGTGTGTGTGTGATTCACCTCGGTCGTCTGCTGGTCACCTAGCCAGTCTTCCCCATTACGCAGCGAGCTCAGAGCTCATCGACCGATCCTCGGGTAGGACTGAGACCACATAACACACTCCACACACCGGGAAAGCGAGGCCACAACCCCTCGAGTTACATCCCGTACCTATTTACTGCTAGGTGAATAGGGGCCACACATTAAGAGACTTGCCCATTTGCCTCGCCGCTTACCGGGATTCAAACCCGGCCCTCTCGATCGTGAGTCGAGCGTGCTAACCTCTACATTACGCGGTGTGTGAGAGAGAGAGAGAGAGAGAGAGAGAGAGAGAGAGCTGCTGCACCATTTATGTACGAGTACTGCCACGTGCCGTAGAGAGAGAGAGAGAGAGAGAGAGAGAGAGAGAGAGAGAGAGAGAGAGAGAGAGGGAGGGAGGGAGGGAGAGCTCATGTCCTGCCTCTCCATCAAAGGGACGCCTGCGAGAGCTGAGTGGCCGCTTCTCGCCTCGCTCACTCCGTCCTCCACCTCCCATCTGTCTTCCTCACCGCCCTCCCTGCTCCCACTGACTTGATGGCGATTATATTGTTCCCCAAACCCCCCACGACTTAGTAACTACCATTATCCCATCATAATAATAACCAACAAACTTTAGGGCATTCAGAACAGACAGCAGGCATACTCGGTCAATACAAACTAATCTCGTCTGCTTCCGTGCTTTGAAATGCTTTGCTCTCCCATTAGAACTATTTTTAGAGGAATCAGAGATGATCAGTCCGGTTTTCAAAAATATTTTTCACAGAATTCTTGTTAGACTATTTAAGAAAGAGGAAGACATCACTGAGGCGAAATAATTCCAATTACAGCTCATTCGTCATGTTCATTGCAATAAGATGCTCGAATATCTAACAATGCAGTCACTGGAGTACGTTCTATACCAATATCATGAAGCATTGTATCA
Source organism: Portunus trituberculatus (assembly GCF_017591435.1). Lineage (NCBI taxonomy): Eukaryota > Metazoa > Arthropoda > Malacostraca > Decapoda > Portunidae > Portunus > Portunus trituberculatus. Next base: position 29,389,534 of record NC_059295.1, on the reverse strand, counting down.
TTGGTCGGGTGAGATAACAGATTCTGACCAAAAAAAATTCCGTAAATCAATCATACATTTCATGATGTTAAATGTAAATATAATTGTAGTTTTCATGATATTTTCTTAGATTCATAAGACTTGAAAAAATCTTAGTGGCAAGTGTTACGGCCCGCCCGTAACATACTCCACTACCATCACCTCCTCCGCTTGCTACCTCGTTCGCCACCTCTCCACCTCCCCTTCACGTCACCGTCTCATGAAGCCCCGCTCCTGTCCCGAAGTAGGATTTACGCGGCCCCATTCGACTCAAGCGGAAGTGTTAAGCGAGCTTCCTGTTTTTTGGAACTCAGTCGAGGTTAAGGCCTCAACCAGTGAACACACCGCCTCTTGGAATACCGTGGGATCCACCTCACCCAGCACTTCACCACTGCGACATCTCATAAGTATCACTTCCCCTCGTCCCGTTTTTTCCACATTGCCTCCATATGCCTCCATATAGGATTAGTATTATTGTTAGGTATTGTTAAGTTGGGTTCTTTATTGTTATATTTATTTGTTTTATGTGTATGTCAGTTTCATGTGTTTTATTGGGTTATTAAATAGCTTCTTAAGTGCCCCTTTGCATATTCTCACCAGTTGAACCTGCAGTGTTTTTTTTATTGTTATTGTTCACCGGCTCCCCGATGCCAATCTTACCCATTTAACCGGTGAACGGAATAAGTCAGATTTTTTCCTTTTAATTTTGTGCTTCATTTAATTTAAGTGTAATTACTGGAATTTCTTTTTTTCCTTTTAATTTTGTGCTTCATTTAATTTAAGTGTAATTACTGGATTTTCTTCTTAATTTACTTATTCAAAACACAAAACAGTTCGATGAAGAAATCTAATCTGTATTCCCAAAATGTACCACCGGATTTTTCTTTTTTTTCCGTCTTTCATTTTGTTCCTCCATCCAGACTCGGTACGCTCAGTAAAGGAAACATATTGTGGTGTTCCCAATTTGTTTTTTGGCCCGGCAGCGTGAAGTATGTGTTTGAAAGTATCACAAGAGACACGATGGATGGCTCTGCTTTGCTCCTCGTGTTTGGAGGGGACGTGGCGTGCCTTGAATTACAAGCTGCGTTACTCCATGACACGAACCGAACATTTGTAACACCCAGCAGCCTTGGAGACACCAACACCAGAGGCAGCACCAGCAACAGCAGTGCCGCACACAGTATTTTACAATGAAGATAATTCTTTATTTCTTTTTTTCTCCTCACCGTAATATATTGCCTACTGGTGCGGCCAATCTCGTACCTTCCGCCGTTGGGTTTCATTCCATGTGGGGGTGGGAGGAAGTACAACATGCAATGAAGCGAGAAAATCGGAATCAAACTAAAGGTCACGGGGTGTTTGTGAAGGTTGTGAAGCGCTCCCGAAAACACAGGTGGCCGCAGCACAAACAGGAAGTGAGCAGAGTGGTCAGTGACTTCATAATTATGGACAATGCCGCGCTGACTTAATTGACATCAAAGCTGAAACGTAAAGGATTTCCCACGCAACATTACAGAGTTAGTTATGTCATTATTACATTGTTGACATGACTGCTTTTGGGGAGTGAGGGGAGAAGCCACTTTCTGGATAGGATCTCTCTCTCTCTCTCTCCGTTCCCCTATTATGATTTGGGAACAAACCACTTACCTTATCTAAAACGTCTGGTCTGTTTGTTCGCCGCTATTATAGAATACGTAATGCTTTCTCTCTCTCTCTCTCTCTCTCTCTCTGTGGATTCTACAAAAACACATATATATACCGGTATGTTTATATTTTTCTCTATTCTTCGTCCCTGCGACTCTCACATGGTATTGCAGCGGTTCCCAGTCACCTTTACAATACGAACATACCTTCCTGCTAGCCGGGAATGTGTAGGCGGCGAGGGACGGGGATGAGGACTAGGGAGAAGAGTGCAGGTAAAAGTGTAAGGAAACCATGGAGCAGAAGGGATAGCGTGGGACCAGAGGCCATAATGGAGAGTGGAGACCTATATTTCTCTCTCTCTCTCTCTCTCTCTCTCTCTCTCTCTCTCTCTCTCTCTCTCTCTCCCGGCACATTTTCCACCTCTCATCACTTCCATTCTTCCGTTCTTTGTTTTTTCGTTTTTCATATTCCCTGGATGCTCTTCTCTTTTTTCCTTCCTCTCTTTGCTCGTGTTTTCCTCACATCTCTCGTATTCCTCCCTGTTCTTCCTCTTACTCCTCTCCGTGATGTCCCCGCGTCCGCCAGCCACGAAATCATTATCTCCACGCAGCCGGCAAGCCATCATAGTCATAACAAAAACACGCGCATCTCAACTCAGTCTCAGCGCATCAACCTCCGATTTCAGAGTTTACGAAAGATGCTTCCAGACAGAGGAACGGACGGGAATCGAAAGGCAATATTTAAAGGTACACAAAAACTAAATAGAGAGAGAGGCAAAAGTGAAAAGAGGAAAGCGATAGAGAAGCCCTCTGTCAGTCTGCCATGATTTCCCTCCGCCCCTCAGCCCAAGACGCGCCCAATACCAATATCGCATTTCGGGAGGAAGAGCCACAAAGCGTGTTGACTCCACAGCCCGCCGGTGTCCGAATCTGCGGTTGACGGGACCTTTGGGCGAATTAGAATCGCTCCAGGGACTAAGGGTAGGTGCGAGGGAGGAAGAGAATGAAGTGGGGGTGAGAGGAAGGCAAAGAGCCACGGGGTGAGGAAAAATGTGTGCAAGGGTGGGTGTCTGTTGAAAAGGAAGGAACGGATGGAAGTAGGGAAGGAAGGAATGAAGTCTTTGAGAGTGGAAGGTCTCACATTATGTATGTTGAGACCAAGAGGAAGGATCGAAAGCATATCAGAATGAAGTTAATTTTATTTTTTTTTCAAATTGTACGTATACTTATGATATACGAAAGTGTCTATATCATCATTATTAACACAATATATAGATAGTAATAGCAATCACAATAATGCAGGAAAAGTAAAAGTAAAAAGGAGAAAGAAAAACATAAGAACTTAAATCATACGAAAATAAAGGAAGCCGCAATAATCCATGTAGCTGAAAGGTCTCACACATAGTAGCTTTTGTGAAGATATGCCTATCTATTTCTACATATTATCTCTGAGCCGGAGGTGTAAGGCAGTGAAGCAAGACGGAGATACTCTGGTCTTACAGAAACAAAGACGCACTTTAAAATTTCACCATTATCAGTAATATCAACAGCAACAGCCGTATTAGTAACAGGAGGAACATAGAGGAACGAAACACCACGAGTAGAAAGTAAAAAAGAAAAGTTTTTATATTGGACAGCATAAAAAAGCAAACCATAAAAAAAAGTTGTTTAGTGCGCACCATAAACTATAACGACTCCGGTGACAGGTAAAAGCTAGGGTTACATTACCTCATAGAAATAAACAAATGTATAGTTAAGTAGTGAGAGCATATTCCCAAACAGAGCAAGTGTTTTATGCGTGTGTGTATTTTATGATATGTGCATTTTATCTCGTGTGTGTGTGTATACAATTATTATTTCAAGTGAGCATGCGTGTATGTAGCAAACACACACACACACACACACACACACACACCGTGTGTGTGTGTGTGTGTGTGTTTACTACATACACGCATGCCTAATAGAAATAATAAATGTTTAGACACACGCACACACACACGCGCACCCATATGCACACGCGCACCCCCCACACACACGGGCTTGCGCACGCTGGCCTATACGCACACCCCCACACACGTGAATCTGTGCATATATGTGTGGATGATCGTAGTGTGTGTGTGTGTGTGTGTGTGTGTGTGTGTGTTGT
>NC_059295.1:29348227-29378227 GCF_017591435.1 Portunus trituberculatus | reverse complement strand
CTCTCTCTCTCTCTCTCTTGCTATTATACTAGAGGGTTCGATAAAAGTTCAAGTATTTTCTAATATACGATTTTATATTTTGCTGGTTTTTATAAAGATTACTGCGTGGGGAAAACAAAGCTTATTAATTCGACATCAAATACGTACGGGGTGTGTGTGTGTGTGTGTGTGTGTGTGTGTGTGTGTGTGTGTGTGTGCGCGCGTTTAAATTCTCAATGCTACCTGAGGTTGCAGCCTTTATTTGTGTGTGTGTGTGTGTGTGTGTGTGTGTGTGTGTGACAAACAAAGACTGACACATACACACACACACACACACTCACACCGCGTAGTGTAGTGGTTAGCACGCTCGACTCACAATCGAGAGGGCCGGGTTCGAGTCCCGGCGCGGCGAGGCAAATGGGCAAGCCTCTTAATGTGTAGCCCCTGTTCACCTAGCAGTAAATAGGTACGGGATGTAACTCGAGGGGTTGTGGCCTCGCTTTCCCGGTGTGTGGAGTGTGTTGTGGTCTCACTCCTACCCGAAGATCGGTCTGAGCTCTGAGCTCGCTCCGTAATGGGGAAGACTGGCTGGGTGACCAGCAGGCGATCGAGGTGAAAAAAAATTACATACACACACACACACATGAAATAGGATAAGCAATTAGGGACCAAAGTGTCATGAAACGGAATAGGTAATAAAGAATAACGATTAAGAACTACAATGTTTATGATGCAACAGAAAATTTCAAGGCCAATGTGATCTACTTACAGGACGAGAAAGTAAGGAGGATCTAACAGAGTACTGGTGAGGAGAGGACGTGATGAGGAGTAGAAGGGAATAGTGTGATTAATTTACCGTGCATTGAGAAAGAGAGAGAGAAAGAGATAGAGTAAGATGGGGGGAAATATCTATGTACTTATTTAACACTTGGTCGTGATGGACATAAAAACACAACATTTTTTGACACATTTTCAAGAGAGACAGGGAGGGAGAGCGGGTAGGAACCAGAAGCCAGCAGTGTATCGATTTCAATTTGAGGAATGGGAGTCTTCAGGTTACTTATGAGCGCTACCCGCAAGGTTATTGATAAAGTAATAAGACAGTGTTAAAAAGAAAGAGTGATGGTTTAACGCCGCTTTTCTTCTCTCATAAGGTGCTTAAGGTGGTTCTTACTGACTAAATGATGGATGAAAGTAGAGAGAAATGGGGGAAAAAAAGATTATTCGTTATATTTGTCTTTGTCCTTGCGATAACCACGACGGAAAAAAATTGTACGCCGTGTTAACAGAAGAGGAAAAAATTCGTAAAATCTTTCATTCTGTAAAAGAAATGGAAGAGACTTAAAAGAATACACAGTCCATGCGAACAGAAGAAAAAAGTGAGATAAAACAGTATATCCCAGTAGAAAAAAGAAAGAAGAGAGAGAAACAGTAGAAAAGTCATCAGAAACATAGGTAAAGAAAAACAAACAAACGAAAAAGTAGGAAGTAAAAATGGACGCAGGAAGCGGAATATGAACGTGATGACTAAAAAGAAATACAGAGAAACACACACACACACACACACACACACACACACACACACACACACACACACACACACACACACACACACACACACACACACACACACACACACACACACACACACACACACACACACACACACACACAGAGACACACACACACACACACACACACACACACACACACAGAGAGAGAGAGAGAGAGATGGACGGATGGAGGGATGAAGTCTCCTCCCTTGCACCCTTCCTTCCATCAGAGGAGGACAAAAGGAGCGTCCCCGCCCATCACTGCGCGGTGCATTTAGAGCGGGACAGCCTCCACCGCGGGGACCACAAACCTATATAATCGAGCACTTCATTTCGTCTTCCATTAGAGTGGAGTACTACTCGGGGCGGGCAACACACAATGCGGACGCGGCGAGGAACGAGACTCATTCTGCCCATTATCATATTACAAGGAGCTCTCTTGTAAAGCCCTGCCCTGCCTCTTGCCTTGCCGCCGTGAGAGAGGCCGCGGGACAGGCTGACTGACTCCCTGGCTTGCTCGCTAACTCGGAGGGTGTCTCTGAGGATGGTTGGGAGGGTGGCACGGAGAATAGGTATTGAGATAGAACGGGACCACCTAGTGAATTTGATGGGGCGGCGGGGTTCAGTAATTCTTGTGTAGTACAGTTATGGATGCACATTATGATGCTTATGTGACGCATTTGCTTCTCTCTCTCTCTCTCTCTCTCTCTCTCTCTCTCTCTCTCTCTCTCTCTCTCTCTCTCTCTCTCTCTCTCTCTCTCACATGGAAAAATCTAAGTGTTCATCGCACGAATTTCTCTTCATTGTTGTTGGTTATGATGCTTCAGTGGCGCTCATCGCTTATTTTCTATATATATATATATATATATATATATATATATATATATATATATATATATATATATATATATATATATATATATATATATATATTTATTTTGTGTGTGTGTGTGTGTGTGTAAAGTAAAGTAAAGTAAAATCTATTGCCATTTCCTGACATGTACATATATATTGGTTAAACAGATGTGCTCATTGGCATGGTCTATCGAGCCAAGGCTCCCTGATAGACGGAGTTACTAAACTATGTGGTGACTCTGTTGGAAGATTTCACTTGGCAATATATTTATAGAAGTACAAGAATAAGTCATATTTCACCCAATCACGTTCACACTATACATACATACGAACACATTACTTATATAAATACTTGTGCGTACATACACATATATGTATATATATATACTTCCTGAATAATTTATATCCAGCTTTAAAGTAAATTTATCATACAATACAAATAAATGATGGACTGCAAGCTGCTAGTTATAAACATCTAAGGAAATGTTCTTTGGTTTTTCTTTTAAACTGAAAGTAACTGATACTAGTAATATCTTTTATATTAGGAGGCAAGGAATTCCATAGCTGTGGACCAAAGTAAAATATGCTGTGCTTGAATAACTGTGTGCGGAATTGCGGGCACTCCAAATTCAAGTTCCCACCTCTTGTTGCATACGGTGAATCTACACATTTAAATAGGTTATTATTTGGATATCTTTTAATGAATTTGAAGATGGAGAAAAGGACAAAACACTTATGAATATCGAAGAAATTCAATAGTTTATGATTAGAAAAACTGTGGATGTTGAGTCGAATTTACCCATAAAAATATACATCGCAAAATTTTGTTTTGAATTATCTTTAATCTATTTATGAAAGACGGCCAAGTGCAGGCCCAAACTGAGACACAATAAATAAAATAAGGATAGCAGAGTGTATAGTAAATACTGAGTAGGACTTCATTTGTGAGTTGATTCCGTATCTTGTACAATATCCCACACATCCTAGACAGTTTCATGCATACATTATCAATATGAATATTCCAATTAAGGTTATCATCAATAAATACACCTAAAAATTTTATTCGAGTGACACATTGCAGAGTTTGACCTTCAAGAAGTATTGGTTGGATATGATTTTTTACTGACCGATTTTGGAAAAAATATAATTAGTTTTACTTATATTGAGTGTTAGTTTGTTATGTTTTATCCATTGATTTATTAAATGTAGTTCTGAGGTCAAGTTTGAGTGTAGAGTGTGTATGTCCTTGTCTTTCATAAGCAAGTTTATGTCGTCTGCAAACAGAGTGAATGTAACTTTTGAGCTGGATTTGATTATATCATTTACATAAATAAGAAAAAGGGTTGGTCCTAGTATAGATCCCTGTGGAACACCTACTGATATGGATTTAGTAAGAGAATATTTAGAATTACAATACACAGCCTGTGTCCTGTTGGTGAGGTAATTTTGTAACAATTTTAATGGTACACCCCTTATGCCAATATGTTTAAGTTTGTCAAATAAACTGTCATGTTTTAACGTGTCAAATGCTTTCGACAGATCTATAAAAACACCTACGGCATAAAGTTTTTCTTCTTAGCATTTATATATATTATGAGTAAATTGCAAAATTGCGGACTCAGTAGAGCGACTGGCGCGAAAGACATGTTGGCAATCAGTTAAGATGTTGTTGGTCTCCAGATAGTCTTTTAACCGAATAGATATAATTTTCTCAAATATCTTGCTAAAGGCTGGAAGTATAGATATGGGACGATAATTATTAATATCACTCCTGTCTCCTTTTTTATGTATTGGGATTACTTTTGCACTTTTCAGTTTACTGGGAAAAATACCGGTTTTTAGTGTGAGATTTATAATATGAATTAGAGGTGTTGATATTAAAGTGGATGTAATTTCTGTGGAATGTCATCATAGCCAGGAGTGTTTGTTGTGATGGAGCGTAGGTGATTACATATCTCGAGATTGTTTGTTGGAGGTAAATACATTGAAAATAAAAGAGGGTTATTTAAGTACTGGAGGTAATCCTTGTTAGGTGTGTTTTCAGATGTAGTACTGGCTAGGAAATGATCATTGAACTTGTTAGTAATATCTGAACAAAAAGGATATAATTCAATATGTTTGTTTGACGAATGAGAATTTTTACCAAGTATAGAATTAATACATTTCCAGTGACATTTAGGATCTCCTTGATTTATCTTTAAATCATCTTTAAAAAATTATTCCTAGCAGTTCTTAATGTTGATGTTAATTTATTTCGATATTTTCTATACGCTTCACCATACGTTAATGGCCACTTACGCGCCAGTCGCTCTAACCTGTTTCTTTCCTTAATGGTGTTTCTCAGGGCCGGAGTGACATAAGGACTACGTTCATTCTTGGTATTAAATTTAATTCTTCTTTCTGGAAAGTGTTTCTGAAATAAATAGTTGAATTTATTAAAAAGAAATCATATGACACGTCAGGGAAGTTAGATTCCAGGACGTCACTCCAACTAACTTCTGAAAGATCATTACTGAAGTTTTCTAATGCTGATTGTGTAAAGATACGCTTCGTGATATATGTTGGTTCAAGTTTAATAGAGTGATGGCTAGTGAATTGAGAAATAATCGGAAAGTGATCAGATAAATCAGTCTGCAATATGTAATTATTGATATTATTTTCAGATTTTGTAACCCATATATGATCAATTAATATGGCAGAGGTGTCAGTTATTCTAGTTGCTTTGGTAATCAGAAGAGAAAATGAGTATAAATACATAACATTAACAAACTCAAGAACATGAGCATCATGTTTAAGTAAATCTATATTAATATCACCAAAAACATAAATACATTCATACTTGTAATTGTTAGCAGTAGAAAAATATCATTTAGTCTATTTAGAAAGCTTTGGACACTACCATTGGGAGGCCTATAAATACAGATGAATAAACACTTTTTGTTTGCTATAATACTTTCAACACTTAAACATTCAGTAAATGAGAAGTCAGAAAAAAGCTAGAATTATAGTCTTTGGATATATAAACAGCTATACCACCACCACTGCGATTTCTACATTTGTTAAACATTTTGTATCCTGGTAGTTGATATAATGAGATAAGATCATTATCAAGACGAGTTTCTGTAAATCCTAAAACATCAAGGTTTACTCGAGTATTGGTCAAAATTAGGTCAGTAAATGATTGGAGGTTTGTAAGAATGGAACGAATATTCATAGCAAACAGAGTAGTAGTAGTTGCGTTATCAGTGTTGATAACGGAAAAAGTATTAGGAAATATGTAGTCGGCTGAGGGAACATTCAAGAATGTGTGTGTGTGTGTGTGTGTGTGTGTGTGTGTGTGTGTGTGTGTGTGTCGATAATGTGTAAGAATTGTATGAAGCGAATAAAGCGAACATGAGTGTGTGCATGAGTAAGCGAACTTGTGATTTAAATGTGACTCGCTAACAAATTAATTTTTGATAATATCTTGTTTTATGAAAAAGGTTGATATATTCATTCATTTCATCTGTTCCTGCTGTTAATTTTCTATGATTTCTTAGGTCCAGCAATAAGTCGTTCATAAACCGAAGTAATTTTAATTTTTGGTAATGTCTCACCAAGTTGCTCATTGAGAGTACTTCAGAGATTTTACCTAACCTATCCTAATCAAACTACGTATTTATATCCGTACATTGGTTACAAGAATTTTATATTTCTGTAATTTGAGAAATAAACCTCTTTAGGAATTAAAACTAAACATTTACACTTGATTGATACATCTATCCCTCAGAATTGCTTTAAGAGTTCCATGTTTCCAACACTTCTGAGGAGCAGTGCCTCGGAAAATTACCGAAATATCCTGGGAAGTAAACGCTTTGATGTGGCCAGGAGAGGGAGAGATGACTGAGGGAGATACCCGCTGCGCCTCATGGCCGGTCTGAATCGGAGTCTTGATAAACTGACTCAACTGGAGACGAAACAGAGCAGTGGACGGGAGCAAACTGTTCATTCTCTTTCTCTATTCATTGACAGAAACACGAAGGAGAAAGTATCAACAAAATATGTGATATAACAGTTTCAGTTTCACTTGAAGTATTCTCTATTTGCATAACGCTTGATTTCATTAGATTCGAAAAGAGATGAATAAAAAAAAAACAATTCTCAGCTGAGAGGAAATCAATAGAATATAATACGCATTGATTTGTTATTTCTGAGTCAATAAAGACCTTTCTAAGAATTAAAGCGTAATTCATGATTGGTGGAAAGAGATAAGCATATTTCAAATAAGTACTTTCCTCATGTAGATTTGATGGGTTACTCCTACTTTTTTTATGTTCTTACTCTGAGACGGTTGGTCTTCAAAAGGGACTACAGGACGGAATAGAAAGTAAGCCCATCCCATGTCTCCAGTTTATTGGAAAATCGCCGCCACACGCCCACACACTTTTCTTTCCCTTTCCTTCTGCCTCACACACAAACCCGCATCTCTTGTTCAATACACACACACACACACACACACACACACACACACACACACACACACACACACACACACACACACACACACACACACATTTCACTGCTTACCAGTGACAAGGTACCTGGTGTAAGTCGGAAGTTGTGACCGCTGCTAGGTAGGAGAAACAAACTCCAAATAAAAAAAAAAAAGATACACACGGAATGGCCTGACCACCCCGGGCCTAGGTCACTAAGCTATTGCCTTATCGGGATGTCAGATACCACCATGGAGTTGTATAGACTTATGATGCATATGCGCTAGTATATAAGTATATGAATAAGTATGATAACATGTGGAAGTTTTAACTGAATCTGTAAGTTGCCATTCAAAATAAAGTGAAATATTATATATTAACACACACACACACACACACACACACACACACACACACACACACACACACACACACACACAGAGAGGCCCGGGTTCGAGTCCCGGCGCGGCGAGGCAAATAGGCAAGCCTCTTAATGTGTAGCCCCTGTTCACCTAGCAGTAAATAGGTACGGGATGTAACTCGAGGGGTTGTGGCCTCGCTTTCCCGGTGTGTGGAGTGTGATGTGGTCTCAGTCCTACCCGAAGATCGGTCTAAGAGCTCTGAGCTCGCTCCGTAATGGGAAAGACTGGCTGGGTGACCAGTAGGCGACCGAGGTGAGGTGAATTACACACACACACACACACACACACACACACACACACACACATTCAGTCTTCTTTCCTACCAACTTCCCCACATCAATACCTAATGTACCACTACCACCACCACCACCACCTCCACCACCTCCCCACCATCCAAAACACACTATTTATCTTCCCTATTAATGAGTCCCTAAAGTCTACCTGAACATTATACTGAATAGGTCGTGACAGCCACCGTCGCCGCCACTACAACCACCACCACCACTACCTATCTCCCCTCCTCTGCCACCTATTCCTCTTCCTTCAGTATAACACCGTCTAATTTGGTGTTCCATTACGCCCTCAGCCCACCTTCCTAATCTCTCAGGCCACCCGAAGCCATTTCTTAATATACTTCCTGCATTATACTAATCAAGTACTGGGGTTCTTTGGGGAGGAGGAGGAGGAGGAGGAGGAGGAGGAGGAGGAGGAGGAGGAGGAGGAGGAGGAGGAGGAAGAAGAAGAGGAGGAGGAGTTCGTGGTCTGGTTACTTACATCCCCTCCAGTCTAACTTTTTCCTGCACCTTACCCCTCCCCTCTCTCTCTCTCTCTCTCTCTCTCTCTCTCTCTCTCTCTCTCTCTCTCTCTGTTATTTTCCTTCACACCTTTTCACACCTTTTTGCGGCATCCTCTTCTTTGCCTTCCTCCCTTACTCTCCTCACCACTCTCTCTCTCTCTCTCTCTCTCTCTCTCTCTCTCTCTCTCTCTCTCTCTCTCTCTTGTCCTTTGCTGTCTCTCCTCTCTCCATTTTCCCCTCCGGCAAGAAATGTGAGAGGGAGGAGCAGGAGGGGAGGAGGTTACGCAGCTCCGAATGAAATGTTGATATAAAACCTTCCCCTTGAGGCTAGATATTAGAGAGAGAGAGAGAGAGAGAGAGAGAGAGAGAGAGAGAGAGAGAGAGAGAGAGAGAGAGAGAGAGAGAGAGAGAGAGAGAGAGAGAGAGAGGTGCAGAAACAAAAGAGAATAGGGAGGGGTGGTTCGGAACAGATGAATCCACCACATAAAACCCAAACGGAATAAAAGTCACAGGGGAATCGTGACAAAAAGACACTTTTCTGGCGCTCTACTCCTCATGGGGAATCAGTCAGGCCTTTCCACGGGGCGGCAGTGTCTTCTTCCCTCATACCTCGCCCCCCATGTCTCTCTCTCTCTCTCTCTCTCTCTCTCTCTCTCTCTCTCTCTCTCTCTCTCTCTCTCTCTCTCTCTCTCTCTCTCTTCTTTTCCCTTACTGACCCAGACATTAGTTATGTACACGTGTCCGGGCTCCAGGCGACTCACTGATTACACACTTCTCCATCACCTGATTAAAATCCGACACACAATGAACACCGCCGGAGATAAATGACGGGAGACAAAAGGAGGCAGCAGCGGCAGTGTCACGGGGACTCTCTCTCTCTCTCTCTCTCTCTCTCTCTCTCTCTCTCTCTCTCTCTTAGGGTTATGCCACCGTCAGTTTTTCACTCCGGAACACAAAATAATCTGTTGTGCTGGAAATGAGACCTGCTTCTGTTGCTGAGCTGAGGCGCGCGCGCACACACACACACACACACACACACACACACACATACATACTCTCTCTCTCTCTCTCTCTCTCTCTCTCTCTCTCTCTCTCTCTCTCTCTCTCTCTCTCTCTCTCTCTCTCCTTTCGATTTTGTTCGTGGGAGGTTTCGTAATGGAAAAGGATAGACAAACAAAATTGCAAAAAAAAAGACACATTCGTTGTTTTTCTATTATGTTCATGAGAGATTCTCGTGAGGGAAGGGAAATAAGGACAGATGAACAGACAGACAGATGAAAGAAAAAAAACGTCGCACATCCTTCCTCGAGCATCATTATCGAAGGTTTACATGAGGAAAGAAAATATGCTGGTAGATAAGCAAATGATTACAAAAAAATAAGATTGTAAGAAAAAAAAAGAAAAATGTGTGTGTGTGTGTGTGTGTGTGTGTGTGTGTGTGTGTGTAAGGCGAGATACTAGTGTGAAGGTGACTACATACAAATGGCACCATGGGAGCGTTCGCCTGACCTCCCTCCTGTATCTTTCAATGGCTCCTTAAATATTTGTCTTGGTTGGAAGTTACGCCGCCTTGCACTCGAGGCTTCTGAACTATGAAGAAGAAGAGGAGGAGGGGGAAGTAAACGAGCAAGTAACAGAGAGAAAGGGAAGTCTCATGTCTAAGGAGTTATTCTATTATTTCCTCCACTGTATATGATCAATTATAATTCCTTCACGCACAGTCCCCATCAGCCGTACAATTTGCATTCATTCCATCGGCATACCGTCAATAATATGTCTGGGTGTCAGTATCGGGAGCCATCGATCGGGCTGCCGTATATCACCAGGTGTCCCGAGTATCTTTATGGCCTCTTAACTCAGTGTTAGCGACCAGCAAGGTAATTATTGCTTACTATTGAACCCGTACAATTGCGTCACTCCGTTTGTTATGCGTGTTGCCTCCATACCTCTTGTCTGTTGTCACCCCGCGATGCTTATGGCCGTGATGGGGGTGTTGGGGTTAGTAGTGGTGATGTTTGTGTTTTATCTACTTCCCATCAACACCTCTCTCTCTCTCTCTCTCTCTCTCTCTCTCTCTCTCTCTCTCTCTCTCTCTCTCTCTCTCTCTCTCTCTGTCTCTCTCTCTCTCTCTCTCTCTCTGTCTCTCTCTCTCTCTCTCTCTCTCTCTCTCTCTCTCTCTCTCTCTCTCTCTCTCTCTGTCTCTCTCTCTCTCTCTCTCTCTCTCTCTCTCTCTCTCTCTCTCTCTCTCTCTCTCTCTCTCTCTCTCTCTCTCTCTCTCTCTCTCTCTCTCTCTCTCTCTCTCTCTCTCTCTCTCTCTCTCTCTCTCTCTCTCTCTCTCTCTCTCTCTCTCTCTCTCTCTCTCTCTCTCTCTCTCTCTCTCTCTCTCTCTCTCTCTCTCTCTCTCTCTCTCTCTCTCTCTCTCTCTCTCTCTCTCTCTCTCTCTCTCTCTCTCTCTCTCTCTCTCTCTCTCTATTTCTTTCAATTCCTCCATTTTCTGTTTTATCATTCTTCATTCATCTGTACCTGCCCATCTCTTTCACTCCCTTACTTTTTTCATCCCTTCTCTGGTCAATCCTGTCAAAAAAAAACTGGTACATGCTGAACCAACCACAAACACACAATACGACCCGTAATGATGGTGTTTGATAAGTTGGGGTTTAAACAATGGAAATAACCGTACATTAAACTGTTGCGGTTTTCCATCAGCGCTTCGGAACGCATTGGAATATTTTGCTTCGGAACTGACAGGTGACGAAAGCTTCTACTAAATTTTTCGCCCGTGTGTGTGTGTGTGTGTGTGTGTGTGTGTTCTACGTGAGTTTCTTATGATTTTTTCCTTAGAGCATTTTAAGATTTTTATCCTGTACTATTAGAAGCTGTTGCTGTTGTTGTTGTTGTTATTGTTGTTTTCGAACGGAGAATATTGTGCACATTTTCCATATTTTGTTATTCTGTCATATATTTCGTGGTACATTTTGTATTTTTCCATTTGTACCATGTATTGTCAAGATATATCGCTGTGGTTCTCGTCTGTCGATATACCAAATAATTAAATGTGTTCATCGAGTGTATGTGGCTTGTTTGGGTGTTTGGGGTGCCCTTTAAGAGCCAGGTAGAGAGGTAGAGAGAGGTAGGGGTAGGTTAGAGCAGCTCAGGTCAGAAAAGAACAAGATTAACAGTTATTTCAGGTTAAGTTTGGTTAGGTGAGTTTAACTTAGGGCAGAACAGGTCAACCCCTTCAGTACTGGAATGCATTTTTACCACGAATTTTGGGTATGATTACATTCCATTTACATTAGGAAGGGTGTATGGAAGATTAAAGATTAATAGCCACAGTCTTCACTATTTTAATCCCCCACATATGCTTCTGAAGCTGTATAAAATCACCAAATACTAACCAGAATGAATATTGAAACGCGTCATGGTACTGAAGAAGATAAATCAGGATATGGTAGGGAAGGTTTCGTTAGGTTAGCTTATGGTACGGTGTAAGGTAGGTTGAATTGAGTTGGATTTAGTTAGTGTATATATAGAGTAGGTTAAGAAAGGATAGTTAGCTTAGTTTTATTTAGGATAGAGTAATATAAAGTAAAGTATAAGTAGTACTATAGTCCAGGGTAGCTTAGGTTAGATTAGATTAGGTTGGGTTAAGGTTAGTTTAGGTTAGGTAGGATAGGGTAGGATATGACAAATTAGCTGAGATTTGGTTAGAACAGGGTAGGATATGGCAGATAAATTTAGTTCATATTAGAATCTCCTATGTGTATAGTTAGGTAAAGTTAGGTTAGCTTAGGTCAGGTTAAGTTAGATCAAGTCAGGTTAGGTGGAGTGCAGTGTGTGTGTGTGTAATGTTCCCAAGCGACGAGGCGAGTAGACTTTTTTATCTCTCTTTTTCCCCGCAATGTGATGGAGCTGTTCTATTATTCATCGCCTCTTATCCGTTACCACCACACTCCCCAATACACCGCCACAATGCTCTGCACGCCACCACACTGCAGCACTCCCTACCACACTGCCAGTCCCCATACCACACTTCAGGACTCCCTACCACACTGCCAGTTCCCATACCACACTGCAGCACTCTCTACCACACTGTCACACTCTTTGCCATACTCTTTACCACACTTCTGCAATTACCACACTGCTGTACTCCCTATTATAGAGTCGCACTCTCTACCACAATGCTGCACTCTCTACCACACTGCTGCGCTCTCCACAATTTACCATTATATTACTCCATTAGCTACCACACTTCCCATTCACTGCACTAAAATATTTGCCACCACGCTGCTAAATTCTCAATCACAGTAACCAAAATGCCGCTTCACTATCTGCTTTATCAAACCACCTCTCTTTCCACCGCACACCAAACTCCCTACCACACCCTTCATCAAAATATGCCGCATCACTCCTAACGCACCATACTAGTCCTCGCCATACATTACCACACAAACGCTGTTCTCGCCCCCACAACCTCCATTACCATTACCACCATCAAAACCACCACCACCACTACCACAACATCACGCTGAGTGGTGGGCGGTACGCACTTCATAGCTCCCCCCAGCAAACCACCATTTATCGCTTCACTCGAATACCGTGTCACCGCTCCTGGCGCCACACACATCAGCTTTACCAGGACAATTCCATTCCCCTTCCACGCCCGCCAAGACACAGTTCACACGCTACTACTACGATACCTCAAGCTCACTCCGTTTACGAAGGCACACCATGCAACTCCACTGCACTGCAAAACGCCATTTACCCCAGCCAGTGACAGCTTTGCATGACACTGTATGCACCCGCAAGCCACTATCGTGTAGGCAAGAAAAGCTATCAGCACTAACACTACTTTGGAACTTGTTCTTTACTTTGCGTCGAATACATGTCGATGCCCTCATTTTTGGGTGCTGTTGAGCTCTTAAAGTCGTCGCAATGCTGTCTTCCTCTGCCTTCTTGTATACTTATGCACTTGCAGGGAAATTAGTATATCTGAGGAATTTGCATTTGTGAATTCTCGTCCTCTTATTCATCCTGTTATGGAGTGTCAAGAAATGAAAGGTTACGTGTGAATATGACAAGCGGGTGAACTTTAGAGGTGAGAAAACGCAGGATGAAGTAGGAACATTGGATTTCTCTAACGTTTCGACTAGTCTCTCTCTCTCTCTCTCTCTCTCTCTCTCTCTCTCTCTCTCTCTCTCTCTCTCTCTCTCTCTCTCTCTCTCTCTCTCTCTCTCTCTCTCTCTCTCTCTCTCTCTCTCTCTCTCTCTCTCTCTCTTTCAAGAACACGCTAGTCAGTACATAAACGAAGTAGAGTTTTGTCTTCATCCAGTATTTTTCCATCATCAAGTTCTACTCAAATGTTGGGTTATTATACCCTTTCATTATTTAGTACTCCATTCTCCTACGATAACCTTTCCGAGGTGAAGTCAAAAAGTTTTCCAGCTAATTTCTAATCCCCAGCGAATAATCACACAACACGCGACCCTGGTTTCATTAACTAATGAATTGATAGCGTTCGTTATTGTTAACGTTTACTGTAAGATTGGTGACAGCGGTGAAAGGCAGCGAGGAAAAATGATAAAAAGGATCAGTCAAGTAAATCTGATGTATTAAATAAGATAGGGAAAAAAATTGGAGGAAAGAGAAATATATGATTGAAATACAAAATAAAGAGAAGGGAACTATTGTAATGGAAAAGAAGGAAAACTATATAGTAAACGAAAGTAAGAAAAAAATCAGTTTGGTACAGTTGTTGCAATAAAGATAATGAAAATTTTTAAAAGGAGAAATATATATTAGAGTTACGGATGAAAAAGAAATAAAAAAAAAAGTAAGGGAAGAATCAGTTCAGGGAAGTCGATGTAATAAGAGCGGATATTGGGAAAATTCAAGGAAAAGAAATCTAGTATAGTTGAGATAGAAAGTAAAAAGTGATGTATAGGCATAAAAGTAAACCATTACGATTTAACTATTAGATCGACATACCGAGAAAAGTCGAAGGTAGTGAAAAATGTTAAATTTAAAGAAAACAAAAATAAAGATATCATGTACTTGAAGTGTATAGTAAAAAAGAAGCTTTGAAGGAAGCAAGACAATGAGGAAAGTAAAGTAAAGCAAACCAAATATACCTGAAATAATAAAAGAAGATAGCGAGGAAGGTCAGAGATTATCAAAATCAACCAAAAAAAAAATCCTGTTCAGCTCAAAAATAATAAGAAACACAAGACCATTCAGACAAGTTACATCACCACCCACGTACAGTAACCACATCACACACACACACACACACACACACACACACACACACACAGCACCGCCACTATAACACATGAATCACACGGGCACGCTGCGACAACCTCACGACGCCGTAACTCTTAACGCCATCCACGTCACACGCCACGGCCACACGATCCGGACCCACCACACACCAACCTACCAACCTGCCTGCCTACCATTCCCCTGACGCTACAACAATTCCCCTCTCTCTCTGCCCCCACCCTCTCTCTCCTCTGCCTCCCCCACTTCTCCCTAATCCCAGCAGCGCGACAAAACACCGTGACCCGTGCCGACACAACACGCAAATTCCAAAGCCTCGCCCTCGGCACGCCACCACCTCGTAAAGACACAGAGATAGCACACTTACTGTTTTCCAGGCCTCCTCGCAGCTTGGGTTTAGCGCCGTAGCATATGGTGACCACCGCTGCCACAACACACACCACCACACAGGAGGGGGAACTTGGCGTCTTCATGGTTGCTTCCTTGAGGTTCTGTCACTCACGCCTGTTGGCACTCACTTACTCAATCACTCTCTCACTCCACCGCTGCCACACTCGCCTCAAATGGAGATGAGTTTGCAATGTTACGTAAGTGTAGATTTACCTTTTCATTTTTTTTTCGAGTGTAGGTTCCTGTCATTTCTAAACGTTTGTTTATTTTGTTTCTTTTATTTTTTCTTTCTCAGGTTCCCTTTGGGCTGGAGTGAATGAAGTGTCTGGTCAGATTGCCGTCTGTCTAAGATTCACTGCGCTCACTTCGTTAAGCTAGTCCTCATCCTCGCTCTTGACCTTCAACTTGCAACACAGACCTCACTAATTCACTTCAAGCCACGTTTTCTGCCACTAAACTTTATCACTTTTCCTTGACAGACTTTCTGAAGCCTCGCTGAGTCAGTCAATCGGTCCGTCGTGGCGCTGTGCTTGGCTGCTGAAAGATGTGGAAGGCTCTTTTATCAATAGTCATGCTGCACATTGTTCACTTCAGTTCACTTCCTACGGAGCGAAAATTTCCACCAAGTTAATGAAATGGAAAGCAGGACTGACACACAATCAACAGAGGCTCCACTCCCCGCGGTCTCAGTCAACACAGCATCAAACACACTCTTTCCCCGCAATGTATTTTTCCGCCCGTGGTTTGGTGAAATCATCCTTGTTCACGTTTAGACCTGATAGGTCATCATCACCATTCACTGCAGTTATGAATGTATTGATTGAAATAATTGTTCCCCCAACTTTTGGCCACAAAGCACAGTGGCCAATGTATTATTCCTATTTAAAAACATTCAGCACCTGACAGTTTTCCCACAAAAGAGTAAAATTTATGGGGTTGATCTCTGCTTTTTTTTCCATTTTTTTCTTTATACGTGTTTCCCCTCTAACCACTAGTGAGGGTGACACAGCTGGTATGTCTGCGCCTCAGGTAGTGTGGTCACTTTGGGTCATGCTAACTCCGGGGTTTTCATTAGAACTTCATCAATAAACACTCTTCGTGGGAACCATTTACTCGGCGCATTTCCCAACAACCATAAACACTGCAGTATTGTACGAAAATATAATAGCTTTCTTTGTACACTTACTTTGCCGCAATCAACATGAAAGGGAATGCGTGTCGTTCATCACTGCTGTATGTTTAGTGACTCACCACGCCCTGGAAGCATTATAATCGCTCCACTCTCACACTCGCCTCTCACTGGTGCGTATCTTTCCCGCAGGTGCAGACAGAAGCAGGCGGTGGTAGGAGGGACTGTAGGAAGGTGGCATCAGTCCTCCTGTTAACCTTTGTGTCAGAGCGTCGTGACAGCACAGACCGGTATTAGCTCACAACTAGTCCCTAACATACCAGGGAAGCAAGCAAGGAGCGTGTCGGCAGGAGGCGTGGCACGCGCAACCTCCCCTCACCGAGGTCCAGAGGTAACTGAACCTGCGGCGAGTTTAAGTCCCCTCACTCAGACGTCCCCAGACCCCGCCGCTCCGACTCACAGCCACCACCACCACAACTGCCTTGCGATACCCACGACTCACAACCGCGTCATTCATCTCATACTCAGCACAACCCCCACCCAGTCTTGCCGTCCCGCTAAGTACATGCCCAGCGCAGTATTACCACACGGCCACTCATCAGACCACACACACAAAAAGGTATATACATAAACAACTCGTAGGTACGTAGATAGAGCTTTGACTCACTGTAGGAGGAGGGCAGCTTAGGTTATACCGGTTTCGTGTGTGTGTATTCACTGTTTGATCTGCTGCAGTCTCTGACGAGACAGCCAGACGTTACCCTACGGAGCGAGCTCAGAGCTCATTATTTCCGATTTTGGGATAGGTCTGAGACCAGGCACACACCACACACCGGGACAACAAGGTCACAACTCCTCGATTTACATCCCGTACCTACTCACTGCTAGGTGAACAGGGCTACACGTGAAAGGAGACACACCCAAATATCTCCACCCGGCCGGGGAATCGAACCCCGGTTATCTGGTGAAGCCAGCGCTCTAACCACTGAGCTACCGGGCCGTGTGTGTGTGTGTGTGTGTGTGTGTGTGTGTGTGTGTGTGTGTGCGAGTGCGAGTGCGAGTGCGAGTGTGAACGCAATGGCAAAATTAACACCCGGAGAGAGAGAGAGAGAGAGAGAGAGAGAGAGATAGTATCAATACATCACTCTAAAACATAGTAACGTACTATTTTTATTTATGGCCCATAGAATACAGACAGATATTTGTTCTTTGCAACTTAAGCAAACATTGAATTACCGCGATTTCCCCCTCCCTTCTCTCTCTCTCTCTCTCTCTCTCTCTCTCTCTCTCTCTCTCTCTCTCTCTCTCTCTCTCTCTCTCTCTCTCTCTCTCGTTCCCGTAGCGCAGGCCCTTTGTTACGCCGCGTGCGTCGCTCACAGTGTTATGTACCCACGCACTTCAGAATCGCGGAAGGACCCTTCAGCGGCCTCTTTCACACTGAGAGCTCCTTTCTGAGTCGCTTGGGAAGTTGTGCAAAGTCAAGGCGCAAAAGGTGACCCCCGCAGCTGTCAGGGTGCTGTGCTGTGAATGCTGCTTCACCCCTCCATAACGTAACTATACCTCCTAAACTGCCTTTTAGCAGGTTGACATTCCGAAGCTTCGTCGATAATGTAACGAGATATTTTAGCGAATCTCTCTCTCTCTCTCTCTCTCTCTCTCTCTCTCTCTCTCTCTCTCTCTCTCTCTCTCTCTCTCTCTCTCTCTCTCTCTCTCTCTCTCTCTCTCTCTCTCTCTCTCTCTCTCTCTCTCTCTCTCTCTCTCTCTCTCTCTCTCTCTCTCTCTCTCTCTCTCTCTCTCTCTCTCTCTCTCTCTCTCTCTCTCTCTCTCTCTCTCTCTCTCTCTCTCTCTCTCTCTCTCTCTCTCTCTCTCTCTCTCTCTCTCTCTCTCTCTCTCTCTCTCTCTCTCTCTCTCTCTCTCTCTCTCTCTCTCTCTCTCTCTCTCTCTCTCTCTCTCTCTCTCTCTCTCTCTCTCTCTCTCTCTCTCTCTCTCTCTCTCTCTCTCTCTCTCTCTCTCTCTCTCTCTCTCTCTCTCTCTCTCTCTCTCTCTCTCTCTCTCTCTCTCTCTCTCTCTCTCTCTCTCTCTCTCTCTCTCTCTCTCTCTCTCTCTCTCTCTCTCTCTCTCTCTCTCTCTTCTCTCTCTCTCTCTCTCTCTCTCTCTCTCTCTCTCTCTCTCTCTCTCTCTCTCTCTCTCTCTCTCTCTCTCTCTCTCTCTCTCTCTCTCTCTCTCTCTCTCTCTCTCTCTCTCTCTCTCTCTCTCTCTCTCTCTCTCTCTCTCTCTCTCTCTCTCTCTCTCTCTCTCTCTCTCTCTCTCTCTCTCTCTCTCTCTCTCTCTCTCTCTCTCTCTCTCTCTCTCTCTCTCTCTCTCTCTCTCTCTCTCTCTCTCTCTCTCTCTCTCTCTCTCTCTCTCTCTCTCTCTCTCTCTCTCTCTCTCTCTCTCTCTCTCTCTCTCTCTCTCTCTCTCTCTCTCTCTCTCTCTCTCTCTCTCTCTCTCTCTCTCTCTCTCTCTCTCTCTCTCTCTCTCTCTCTCTCTCTCTCTCTCTCTCTCATGCGCGCCAGGAAACCAAATAGGAAAATGAGAAAGTAAGAAGCAGTATATTTTGCAGATTTTTTCCCTCTTTTACTTTTGTTCCTGTATCTATTATCTAGTCCCTGACATCTACACTTTTTTCTCATTCATGAACTTTATCGTTTTTCACCATGAGCAGCATCCATCCCATAACTTCAGATTATAGAGTCTGCGAGAAAGGAAGACGAAGGATTTAGAGGAACAGATGAACTCATAAAGAAAAGTAAAGAATGAATAACGCACAATTAATATTTTTGGGGAGATGGAAAAACACAGATTACTGACTTAGAACATTTCGTGTTTTATATAAGTCTGTACTCCTACTTTGAGCAAAGAAATTTTTTATTTTTTGCGAACGAAAACTGAATTAGTTAAAAGGAATGGTATAAAGAAATTACTCCTAAGAGAGTGTGTGTGTGTGTGTGTGTGTGTGTGTGTGTGTGTGTGTGTGTGTGTGTGTGTGTGTGTGTGTCGTATGCTGATATTCATTTAAATTTTTGACCACAAATATTTCAAAAGATTAGTATCAAAATATCCAAAAAAGTAGACTGGCTTCTCATTTTCGGCTCTTACTTTTGTATTGTCTTCTTTTTTTTTTATTAAGGGAATTTCAGTGGTTCCATTTATTCTTCCTCTAACATTCAGCCAATCTCCATAACACTTCAAAAATTTTCCTTCTATTTCTCTCACTGCATAGGTATTTCTGTTTTACTTTTTCAGATATATCACTGACCTGAACTAACCTCCACAAAGAGTCAGAACCAAGAAACCTCTCCCTGAACACGGTTGACTCTCGCTCTCCCCGAAACTGCCGCTTAATTCTAAATGTGCATGACAGAGGTCGCGGTAACATCACCAGCCACGCCACCACGATATCACCACACCACGCCACCACCAACTAACCCCCTTTTTCCAGACACACCATTACACCATTACAAAACTACACCACTGCAACACTATCAACTCATGCAGTCATCATCCAAAGCGGCTCACCGTCATCACTGTTACCATTATCACCATCCATCACCCAATACCATCATCTTCCACCATCACCACTGTCACCATCAACACCACCCACCAGTAATCATTAACCACAACCCATCATATACACACCACTCACCACTGTCAATACCACACCATCACCACTAAAGCATATAATTGCCTTACTATCACCACCACAATCCAATAGTCCACTTCCGCCATACACCACACTATGAACTATCACCACTCTGCACCATCACCACCACTTCAATCACTCGAACTCGAACTCTTCTATCATTCCCTTCCCTTTCCTTCCTTCCCCCCAAGCCAAGTTTCTCTCTGGATTTATCACAAAGGCAGCACTTTTTCCTTGACACTTTTTTTTTCTGGTTGCCTCTTGAAACAAGCATGTGAGTGGGAAGGAGACTTTGATATTATGTTCATCTAAGCGTAGTGGACATGTTATTTTTCTCTCTGAAACTCTCGGGTGTGACTAAAGTAACATAACACCTGCTCGGCCAGCGCTCTGTGTTCTGAGATACATGCCAATAGGTTATTCTGTAAAGCAAAGTTTAGTAGGTAGGTAGCCCCGCATGTGTTCTTAAGCGTAATGCCTTCCATAATGATACTGACGCATTCACCGCTTCGGACAGATTTATCTCCATCCTGGTAAGGATTTATAAACGCACTAAACCGCATGTGCTGTACCGTCTTTACAGTATACCTGGAACTGACAACTGGCTTACTAATTAATGTATTGTAGCGACAGACGCCGACCCCGTTACTCACCCGGGTGGAAGCAAAGGAAGCAAAACTGTTTATACCGCGTGGATAAGAAACAAATGGAGGATACAAGAAAGTAAAGTACATATTCAAAAAGGAAAGATGAATGGAAGGCCAGGCGACCAAAAGAGGAAAAGGAGGACGCTCGGAGGGATGTAAAACGACCGAAAAAGAGAAAGAAAAAGGAGAGAAAAATCAAGGGGAGAAAAGGAACTTGTGATGGAGGTAAAGTATGGAAAAAGAAATGAAGTAAGAGGAAGGAAAAATAAATAAAACAAGAAACGTTGGAAAAATAGGAGAGGGGAGAGACTGAAGGAGAGACCAAAATAATGGAGACGGAAAAGATGGAAGAAAAGATGGAAGGAAAGGAGGCAAAGAAAGAAGGAAGGAAGGACTGTAAGCAGACAAAAGTCCTGCACCTTGGCCTGGCAAAGTATATAAGGCGAACCAGCAGCGAGAAGGAGAGTGACGAGGACTGGGACTTGGAGAACGAGGAGGACGAGAAGGACTAGGAGGAGGAAGAGGAGGAGGAGAAGAAGGAGGAGGAGGAGGAGAAGGAAGAGGAGGAGGAAAGAGAAAAGAGGAGAGAAAAGAGTAGTAGGAGGAGGAGGAGGTTGGAGTGTGTGCATGAGTGGGCCGAGAGCGCGAGGCCAGTGTAGGAATGTTGAAATGAAGGAAGGGGAAGCTGGAATTTAGTCAGGGGAAGGTGACGTATAGGAGCAGGGACCGCCGCCACTCCTTTTGTCCTGGCCATACATATATGCTAGGAGGGCGGCGAGCTATTATGTATGCACTTGTATGTATGTATTACTTTCGTACATCACATACTCTCCTTTTATTGCATCGCAGGTTTTCTGCTCGTCTCTCTCTCTCTCTCTCTCTCTCTCTCTCTCTCTCTCTCTCTCTCTCTCTCTCTCTCTCTCTCTCTCTCTCTCTCCCCCCTCTCCCTCATCTGTGTGCAACGGGTGTGCATTTTCCAGCGCAAGTTTCTGTCTGCCGCGACACGCTTGGTGATGTCTTGCCACGTCAGTCCTCCGCCGCCGTTGAGATTTTTCAGGAAAGTAATGCTTAACTTTCCCTGCAGGTCCCGGCATCTGGTGAAATGTTTGATGGATAACTTTCAGAACTTGTTTCCACGAATTGGCCATGTATTTTCATTAGTGACGTGCTCATTTTAAATTGACATGACGAACATCTGAAAGAAACGTAACTTCTTCCCTCTGAACTCCTCTTGGTTGGTTGGTTGTAGTTTCTCAGTATCTTATCAGTTCTCGGGAAGCCAATGAAGTGTGTTCGTGTTATAACTCTCCAATAAGAAATGAAATGTCCATAAGCCTGGAGGGAGAGGATGTAGGAAGCTTATTGCCTAATGGTAACAAGAAATAAAGTGCAGAAACAGATCCTGGCAAACCTGCTGACACGCAGCATCTTTCCCTGGTAAGCCAATGTGCGCATCCTTAACTGCTGCACCATGCAAGAATGTTCCGCTGCTACGCCACGAGGATCCACTGCCTCTTGTCCACCCATCAGCGCAGGCATGTAATAGCATCACATCATAGGTTCCTGAGAAACTGTCCTCTGCGGAATGTGGTGATTGAAGGCACTTGGCAGGTTCTGTACACAGAAGCCGTCCTTCGGCAGCACAGTCAAGTCAGCAGGACGGAAACTGATGTTTTGTTTATCCAGGGATGCAAGAGGACCGTAATGTAAATTATCGCTAATAGGAAGCCTCTTTATTATAGTCTAGGGTTGGACATTGGAGGGGAATGTGATATTAATGGCCTCCAGAAGGAAACCTTTATATCATTAGCCAGGTTAGGGCGCCTGAGGGGAGCCGCAGCATTAAGCCAGGCAGATACTGTACAGTCAG
This sequence comes from Portunus trituberculatus, assembly GCF_017591435.1. NCBI lineage: Eukaryota > Metazoa > Arthropoda > Malacostraca > Decapoda > Portunidae > Portunus > Portunus trituberculatus. The sequence goes on along the minus strand of NC_059295.1, from coordinate 29,356,153 downwards.
CCGGTCAGTCCACCCTCGCGTGCACCTCGGAAAAGTCGAGAAATGGTCCCGACGTCTAATTTCTCTCTCACTCACTCTAATTAGCCGGTGGTTCAAGCGACTGTATTGTGCAGCGATGAGAGAGAGAGAGAGAGAGAGAGAGAGAGAGAGAGAGAGAGAGAGAGAATGGGAAAATCCGAAAAGGTAGAGAAAGGAGCGAGGGGAAGGCGAGGCGGGAGAGCACGGCTAGAGGTGAACATTTGGTAATTACTCACGGTCCGCGTCGGAGCTTTGGGTCGTCTCTCTACCGAGACCTGAGGTTGAAAATTTTGGATCCGCCTGAAATGAGGACGAACGGGAGAAGGCAGGAACATTAGCTGACTCGTCCGGCCCTGCACTGCTGAAAGGATAGGCCTTGACCGACGGCAAAGTGGGATGCAAGGTTTCGTAAGTTCAGAGGATTTAAACAAGTGTGAAGGAATGCAGTTCAAAGAGTACGCCGCTGAATGCAGTGGTTCACATGGATGAAGGTTGATGGATCCTAGATTCATCTTTATGGTGCTTATCTTTTGGTTTTCTTATCAACCAGCCATGGAGAACTTATTAATGATCGTCACATATGCTTTAATTGGAATGCCAGAATTAATTTTTACTTGGTTTGGTATTCTGTAATCATAAATATTTTGCATATGTTGTTCTTTTTTTTTTCTTTTCTTATTCATACGTTGTTTATTAGAAGGCAGCAGACAACCACTGCTGGAGTCTCCCTGTAGGTTAAGGGTAAATTTTCTTTCATTACACGGTCAGAGTGAGCAATCAATTGTACAGTGCATCACCACATGATTTACGTAATAACTTTCAAACACTCAGCCACCACGTCACTAGTGGCTTCCTTCCAGGCGGCGCGAAACATTATTAGGAGGAAGTCTTTACGTTGTGCAAATTCTTTCCACATATTAGTAAAAGTCTCTAAAAGACGGTAAATTGCTGCCAAGGTCCTCTACCTAAAGTATTTGCCAGTGTATTTCAGTGGCTCAGTCATTAGGTTGCGGTGAGGAAAAATATTTCAAAGAAGTGGATTTTTAATGTGGCGCGGCAGTAGAAGAGATGACAAGATTCCCCACGCCCAAGGAAGTACAGGACTGTGTCTAGACACACACACATGCTGCACAATAACAGCCCTGCATTATATAGTTTTTTTTTTTTTTCAAGAACAGTTCCTTCACTAAAATATTTAAATACGAAAAAACATATCAATGGACGCCATGAATTTAATTTCATTGATGAACGACCAGTTTATAGCAGCTACTTCCACCGCTGTGCAGGGCAAGGGAGGCGTGGACAGAAAGCGACATGGCAAAGGTTAAAGTATTCCCGCTGGTGATAGGATGAACTTTGCAACCAGCACTTAGCGGGGGCGATGTATATGGCGGAATCTTACTGAAAACATTCACTAATACGGAGGCAAAGGTTGAAGTATTCCCGCTGGTGATAGGATGAACTTTGCAACAAACACTTAGCGAGGGCGATGCATATGGCTGAATCTTAGTGAAAACATTCACTGACACGGAGGTGAGCGAAACTTGAAAATGAAAAACTTTGTATTTTCTCACCAATACAAAATAAGGCCAATTGTTCACTTTTTCTTAATTACTCCGTCTCCTACGGTTCTCATGGTGTAAAAACCTCGCATTTTAAGATGGTCACTGAGTTTCATAGGATTTTGACTCTTTCTTCTCCGGAAACATCTTGGAAAGATCTAGGTAGATTAGAATGGTATATCATCAGTCTCTTTCACAATCTGCCTAATTTTTGCCACTATATTGCACTGCCAAATATACTTGATTCCAGCCTTTGAGTGCGTTGTCTCCTGCCGAGAAAGTATTCTATCAGATGAAGCGTCCGTCACTCAACTGTGAGGTCAATAGTTACATTCTCTCTCCTTTGAAATACTGATTAGATTGGAGAAGTAAGAAATCATGTTTATTTTTTGTAGTAGCATCGTTTTGGTGGCATCCCTTTAATCTTTAATTTGATTATTACAAATGAATATATATGATAATCCAAAATCTAATGGAAACGCTTTTCTTTACCATACAGACGTTAAAATGGAGTTGCAGAGGCCATGGGAGTACCAGTGAATGCTATGAGGACGATATTGTTGCGCAGCACGAGATCGTGTTGCGGGTCATCAACACTTCCAAGGAAAGCCACTCTCCCGACAGCACCGTTTGAAACACCGACACCGTTCAGCACACCATCCGTCATGACAAATTTGCCGTTGGCACCACTCGCCGCCATGTACAGTCACTTCAAGAACTATTGATGCATGTATGTTAGTATGTCCTTATGCTCCGTTTTCTGTAAAACATTGTATTTATAGAATCAGTTTGGCTGGCTTGGCCGCTTGAGGTGAGGTCACGTCCTCCCCTCAGTTCTCGCCTCAGGTGACACGCTCACCACCAGCCTCTCGTTTGCTCGGCTATACCTGTTGTGTCTTGTGATACTATTAAATACACGTTCATAATAGACTCAGGTGTCTCCATGCTACCCCAGTTTAAGGACAACTACCACACATGCATGGTATTATCGATACTTCCAAACTGATTGCATAGTACTGTATTCAAAGTAAGATGCCATGATGAAAAAGATGCTTATATTTTTTTCTTTTTATTATGGCCTATAGCGCCTGTAGGCATACTTGAAAAGTATATATGGGAAGCGCTGTTAAGCTTCCGCCCATTAGTGGCGCAGGAAATTTTATTTATAGTAATACCCATATTAAGGCCCATATCACCACCCAAGCGCATTTTTTATGTAACCACTAGAGCTTGGGTATCTTGGTGACATGTAGGTAGCTTTAAACCACTCGATAAATGGCATAGCTTCAAAGCGTTATGTGGTGGGAATCCATCCTACGCGTGGACGTCTGTCTGATCCACGCTCACCATGCACCTTATCCACTACGCCACCGCCTTCCGCCATATAATGATTCGAAACGTATATAGAATAAAATTGTCAAAATATAGCACTATACTGTATATTAATGATGCATCTCAGCACTCTCCTTTCCCAATACCGTCATCACTGGTCCAAAAAGGTTCAGCACTAACACCTATTTGGGTGAATATGCATGGCAAAGTTGCTACCAAACAAACCTTCACTATTGATATTTTGAGTAAAAAGTGAAAGAGATGAAACATCATCAGTTGGGAAATCTCAGAGAAGTCGTTATGGCGATTACTTTATATGTGTGGTGTTCAGATATAAGAGCTCACTGAGGAAAATGTACGTGAGGAACGAACGAAACCTTAGAAATTTATAGAAGTACGACTCTGTGTTAACGATCTTCGAAACCTCAAGACATAGTTATCTGCAGGAGAGACAGGTGGTTTACAGGGAACGAGACGTGGTTTACTTCCCACATCCACTACGAATAAAGTGGGTAGAAACATCACAGCCCACCACCAATGCCACCTTCAGACTTGAAGCGCCTCCTAAAGATGAGACGCGATTTATGGCAATAGCAGGTGACACATGTAACAGTTTCATCCATGATTATTAACTTCTTTACTTCTTTGCCAAAAACCAAAGCGGAGACTACCACGGCTATTTACATGCTGGCTAACATAGCAGGTCCTGCCGGCACTCGTTGAGCTATCTATGACAGTGTTGGACAGAGCGCACTACAGTAGCCAGGTGGCAGAGGATATCCGCTGCCCCACTACTGCTACCATAAAAGCCGAGATCATCAAATGGCTGGAGTACCACAGGACGTCATTCTAACATATCACAAGCAGTGCGCTGCTGCTGATATGTAAGCAAAACTGGCAGAACTGCGCCACAGTTGATGGCATTTTTAGCTCATGAGGTCATGATCTCTGTCAGCCATCCACTTATATTGAGCTCAGTTCCATCTAACAAGCTCAGAGCTGTGTGGAGAGGCATGTGCTCCTCGTTATCACCATGGCAGATCTGCAACAGGCTTATCGCAACGCGGGCGGTGTGAATAGATGCAAGATAAAAAAAAGTTCGAGGAAAACTAAACATCAGATAGTATACATGATCCCATCTACAACAATAAGGAAAATGATTTATTTTTCGATAGTGATCAGGATTGAAATAATACGTATGCCCAATTGTTTGTATAAATTTTTCACCCATTATATCTACACTTGCTATCGAATTTTCTCTCCTTTCTCTTGACGCCACTATATTAAAATTACGAGATTAAATAATGTTCAATAATATTTTCATTACATTTTACTCTGAAATGACTGAATTGATGTCATATTGGCAGCCCCAATCCCTTATCCAGTCTTGTAAAAATGGACGAGTCACTCTTCCTCCATCACACCAGATGTCCATCATACCCGAAAGAAGGGTTATATACAATATCCACGTATTATATGAGAGAGAGAAAGAGAGAGGAAGCGAAGAGGGAGGGAAAGGAATAGAGGATGGTGAAAGAGAGGTAGTGTAACTGTTGACGTCACAAATGAATGGCCCATCACGTGTTCGAATGTGTTCTCTGAGGAAGACAACACTTTCAACTCAACAGTAAAGACCGTGAGTATATTTGGCAATGCACTTTAGTGCGAAAATATAGGGTACTATATGAAACAGACCATACTAATAAACAGTACTTTTCTCAAAGATATTAATAAAATAAAATCACGGTATTAAACTTACACAGTGGAACAAAAAACATTAAATATCAGTGAGCTGTTTCCGTCATGAACATGTGACGAATGCCATTAGCGGCTCTTATATATTTTTGACTTACTTGAAAAATCAATGAACATTAGTGAAGCAATTCAAGTATACTGAAGCCTCGTGATGCTGATGGAGAGAACACACTTATTCATCTGTTAAACACTCTTAGTAGTAATGCAACCGTATTGCTAGTTGAAAATCTGCTTTTTTGAATACAGTGTGTTAGCGGACCTTCTGTAAACCACTGACTCATGACTAATAAACAATACATCACCATCAAGAAACACCTCCTACACGTGCGGGAGAACTACCTGACCTTGGGGTGACGAATACTTCTCCGAGTAGTCTGAACCGAAACTAATGAATCTGTTTCATTTCCTTTCCATTATATCTGCTTATTCTCCTGTCTTTTTCCCTCTGCTCTGTGTGTGTGTGTGTGTGTGTGTGTGTGTGTGTGTGTGTGAACCCGACATCGCCGCGCACTACCCCGCGACGGCAAGCCACAGCGGGGGCGTAAAGAACAGTAATACGGGAAGGGATTTGCAGCCTCCCTGACACGAATATTTTCAGATGACTGTGATGTAGACTCTCTCTCTCTCTCTCTCTCTCTCTCTCTCTCTCTCTCTCTCTCTCTCTCTCTCTCTCTGTATGTGTGTGTGTGTGTGTGTGTGTGTGTGTGTGTGTGTGTGTGTGTGTGTGTGTGTGTGTGTGTAACCAATAAGCTTAACTAACACGCTTAAAAAAAATGACAAACACTGAATTCGTTTATAAAGCGTCGCATTGCCACTACCACCACCACCACCATCTTTGTCCTCGTCGACCTACACTCACAAACACACACACACACACACACACACACACACACACACACACACACACACACCAACTAAGCACGTACAAGAGAACGAGTGTGTGATGGCCAACGTGTAATAGTCTATGTGTGTGTGTGTGTGTGTGTGTGTGTGTGTGTGTGTGTGTGTGTGTGTGTGTGTGTATGTTAGTGTGTATGTGTGTGTGTAGTATAGTGTACGGAGTGATGGTAGTCTTGTTTAAGGTTCAGTAGTCTCCCTTTAAGATGTGGTAGGAGGAGGAGGAGGAGGAGGAGGAAGAGGAGGAGGAGGAGGAGGACGCTGCCTCTTTGAGTATGTGGCTAGCGTGGCCTCAAATTATTCTCCATGATGGCTGTAGTTCTGTAATTTGTTTTGTGGCTCACTACTAACTTACCTTTTGTGGACTGTTGGTTATCCCTTCCCCTTTATTTTCTCCTCCTCTTTCTTCCCGTCCTTTCCTCCTCCTCCTCCTCTTTCTCCTCCTCCCTTTCCTTCTCTTCTTCCTCCTCCTCCTCCTCCTCCTCCTCCTCCTCCTCCTCCTCCTCTTCCCCTCGTCCCTCCTCTCCTTAGATCATTTGTCTTCTTTATCATTATCTTCTTTTTTCTTCCTTTCCTTCCTTCTCTCGAGTTCGCAGTCATTTTTCTTCACCTTGTTTTATATCTTATCTTTTTTTCTATTTCTTTAAGATTGTTTGTTGCTGTTTACTTTCCTTTTTTTTTTACCCTTGCTCTTGTTTTTTTTTATTTTTATCCTTTTTCCTTTACCTCTTCCTCTCTTTTCCTTCGCAATTTATCGTTTTTTTTTTTTTTCTCTTTCTCCCTCTTCTCTTTTCTCGTTTTTTCCTTCTCTGTGTATCTTCATTCTCCTCTTTGCATACTTTTCTCCATCTCCCCTGCTCCTCTCGTTAATTTCCACTCTTCCCTCTTCTGCAGCACGTCTTCCTTCTCCTATTCCTCCTTCTTATTTGCTTCATCCTCTTCTTCCTCCTCCTTTTGCTCCTTCTCCTCCTTCCCTCCTCTTCCTCCTTCAACACCTTCTTTTAATGGCCCTTCTCCCTCTCCTCCTTCATCTCATCAGTTTTTTTTATTTTTTTCCTCGCCTAACGCCTTGCACTTGTAATTGTCAGCTTTCCTTCCTTCCTACCTTCCTCCTCCTCCTCCTCCTCCTCCTCCTCCTCCTCCTCCTCCTCCTCCTCTTACACCCCCTTGCACATTCAAGTATTGCCTAAAACAATCGCGCACCGCCATTATGTAATTTTGTGAGTAATTTTGCTCTTTATGATATAATAGAGAGGCGCTTGGCATTACTTTCCTGGGTTACCACTGAACGCTTGCCTGCAGAAATACACACACTCTCTCTCTCTCTCTCTCTCTCTCTCTCTCTCTCTCTCTCTCTCTCTCTCTCTCTCTCTTAATACTTCTATTGGGTTTTTTTCATTTTTTTCTTGTTTTTTTTTTTTGTTTTACTTTCTTCCCTATTTTGTGTAATCAATTTCCACTTGTTTTTCCTTTTTTTTTTTTTACGTTCTCTATTTTTGTTCTTTTTTTTTTCCTTGTAGTGAGAAATAAGAAGCTGGGTTGGTAAAGAAGGAGAAGGAAGAGGAATAAGAGGAGAAAAAAGAGAGGAAGAAGAAAGAGGAGGAGGAGGAGAAAAAGATGTAGGAGGAAAAGTAGGAGGAGGAGGAGGAGGAGGAGGAGGAGGAGGAGGAGGAGGACAAGGACAAGGAGGAGGGGAAAGCGCATGTATTTTTCGGAAGGTGTTGTTGATGCTGCTCTGGTGGTGATGATGGTAGTGGTGGTGGTGGTGGTGGTAGTGGCGGCAACGGTGGTGGTAGGGCGGTGGAAATTGCAGTGATTATTGCAGTGGTGGTGGTAGTGAGTAGTGGTGATTGCCGACGGCGTGAGGAAGGTTCGTGTATTAATAATGCGTGTGTGTGTGTGTGTGTGTGTTGGTGTTGGTGGTGGTAGTAGTGATAGCGCTGAGCATTTGTGGCGATACTAGTGATGGTAGCCCTGACAATGAGGCGGAACGGTGATGACAGAGGGTTAGTAGTACATAATGGTGGTGACTGATGCTACTGCTATAGCTCTGTTCAAACTGACATGTTATTTTGCTAGTCGTGGTGATGATGGTGGTCATGGTGATGTGTGTCATTTTCTGGTGGTAATGGTGTAGGTGATAATGGTGCTCTTGGTAGTAATAGTAGTAGTAGTAGTAGTAGTAGTAGTAGTAGTAGTAGTAGTGGTAGCAGTAGTAGTAGCAGTAAATGTGTTGATGGTAGTGTTTTTAGTAGTAATAATGATGGTGGTATATAGTAACAGTAGTGGTCGTAACAGTAATGGTAGTCCGATAGTCTTTTTGTTATCAAGAAGGGCAACAAAGTACAAGGGCAACAAAAGA
>NC_059295.1:29340727-29343227 GCF_017591435.1 Portunus trituberculatus | reverse complement strand
GAATTTGCACCCGAATTAGTAACGATAAATTCACGGTGGAGCTCCCTTTGGATTTGCAGTAGTGCGGCATATTCTACAGAGTGTGTGTGTGTGTGTGCGTGTGTCTGTGCGGAGGTCAAACACGTGGCATTGCACGTACTCATTGTGTTGCCAGTACGTATGTTTTAAAAAATAACTTAACTGAAGAAAGAAAGAACGGCCTTACGTATATTCCGACTGCTTCGTATTTCTGCAGAATTTTTATATAGTGTTCTTTGGTGCATTCCACACGATCATCCTTATGTTGCTATCGACTGAGTTCTCTGCATGAGCAGTAGAGAGAGAGAGAGAGAGAGAGAGAGAGAGAGAGAGAGAGAGAGAGAGAGAGGGGGAGCTCGGGAGGGGTGATGTACAAGAGCTCTATCGAAGAAACTTTGACTTTAACAAGCAAGGAAGTAGGTAGTCATTGGGTAGTCATACATACAATTCATAATATATCTTATTCGTAATTCTTCACCACACTGTATGTCTTGACAATAAAACAAACCTCTTCACAGCAGGAACTCATGTGGTGTTTGGGCCAGCCAGCCAGCCAGCCTGCCAACTAGGACAGGCAGCGCGGGGTGATCTCCCTTCAGCAAGGTAAAGTGTTCAGCTTTGTACTGCTTGCAACGACTGTGATGAGGAAAGATAAACATGATCCATGTGTAGCGCCCATGATGCCTTACAGTGTGGGATACCTGCCTTTAGTATCAGTTTCCCGAACCTGTATGCATTTGTATTTTTAACGTGCAGTACGGTGACTGAATTTTGTGGACAGTATTAAGCTCACCGAAGCCAACTCTTCTTTTTGGTCCATTATTCACCTCTGGATTTTTCTCGTATATTAGGTTAGCGCAGTATTCCTTTACAATTGAGTTTCAATTTGGAACCGGAACTAGGAACTGAACTGAGAACCATTAATCCGAACAGATACCTTTCATAACCCCAGACCGAAGCTGAGTCGAGCCCGTGCGCTTCAGGATTCATCGGGCCCGTCACCATGACACGGTGCCCCTTACATTAACCCAACCCAGCAAAACAGACAAGTAAGATCGATAACGCTGAAACTGATGTACTACGTAATTTTGAAGAAGGTGATCAAAGAAAAATTGTTTGGTATATATTTGCATGGTTTGTAAATGAAATTTGGTTAATGACCCTCTGGGAATATCGTGAGTTTTTGGAGCATCCTTCAAAGTAAACCAAAATAACAAAATGTTCACTCTTCTTGTATACATATACTGATATATTCCTTGCCTGCAATTGTTTTCCCTTTCATCATTCGTTATTTCTTGAGTATAGTCTCAATAAATATATCAAACTATAGTAGCTTTGGAAAAAAATTTTCTCATCATTAAATCCGCAACCAAAACCTTTACTGTTCGACAATACTCTGTTACATGAATGGATTTGTAACTGAATGAGTTCCTCTTCAAAGATTTTATAAATAACTCCATTTCTTTCATCTTTAAACGTATATTTGATGGAATTATTAAAACTCCGGTATGATCCTACTGTACTGAAGACGTCACCAAAGCATAGTGAGGGAGGCGCAGGGAGAGGATCTGTGGGTTAAGGTTTAGAAAGCATTTTGATGAAAGAGACTGATGTAAAATTCAATGTGGCAGCTTCCTTTTCATTCTTAGGCCTTCTCCCTCCCTACCTTTTATGCACATACTGAGGCCTCACTATAGGAAGTGACCCATGTTAATTTTCAGGATTTAATGCGGATTCCATGTACTCACATTATTTTCTCCCTTTTTCACTAAAGCAGCCTAAGTGGGCGAAACAGGGAAGTGAAGGGATTAGGCCTCCTTAGTTGTGGAATAATAATTAGGTGCCTTTTCGAGCTCAGTGCAAAGTACAGTTTTAATGGAAGGTGAAACAGATTATACATATTTCAGCTGAAGATTTGTGTGCCAAGTTACCAGAATATATCAATGGATACTTTCATTTCGTAATCCAAGTTACTTTTGTTTCATCTCTGTATACCTTTAGAACTTTGTGCAAATTGTTGTTTTAAAGGTAAAGAAGGATTTAAAGATGTTGCATATTTCATCTTTAGCTTCGTGTTCCATATATTCAGGCTGAGAGCAGAGGCCGGTAACTACATTACTACATCACGCCAGGAGAAACGCGAGTCGTGGGGTAACACGGGCAATATAAACGTCGGCACAAACTGCATTTGACTTAATATGAGTGTTAAAAGACACACGCCGGGCAGAGATGTTAGGGAAGTAGACGTATATTGTTAACTCTGTGTTCCTCCAGTCTGGTACATTAGAGGCAAGGACTGTTTCTCTTTAGCCAAGTGGAGAAAGCGGACCAGGGCCATATATCACAGTACACAGAAATTAATCACAATACGTATAATAAATCTTCTAAATGTTGGAGTAATAAGCGTCTCGTCTCCCTTCGTACAGTTTCTACATCCTCATACACCCTGTCCTCTTTACGTTATCCTTCACACTCTTTCACA
>NC_059295.1:29333227-29335727 GCF_017591435.1 Portunus trituberculatus | reverse complement strand
AGAAGATGAGGATGGGGTGGGGACGAGTAGAGCGAGAATGAAAATATCTAAGTTAAAGGAAAAAGATCTAAAAGGGAAACAAAATAAGCAATAACGTCAGCAGAGAAGGAGGAAAAATAGGTAAAACTAATAACTGAAATACTATAAGACACTAATTAATTTAATACTCTTTAATGTCACTCTTTCAAGACGTTACGTATAACACACACACACACACACACACACACACACACCACTTTCTCTCTCTCTCTCTCTCTCTCTCTCTCTCTCTCTCTCTCTCTCTCTCTCTCTCTCTCTCTCTCTCTCTCTCTTCACAATTTGTCGGAGCTTTATTGGCGGCGGCTGAACGGAAACAAATTACCTTCAACATTTTTCTGACGACAGGAAAAAAAGTCGAGAGAAGAGGAGACAGAAAGGAGCACAGATAAGACGAATGGGAGGCAGAGTGGAGAGGAAGGGCAGTGAATACCTTTTCGTATCACAATCCAACGAGTCAGCGATTAGCCACCTGTTCATTCATGTATACGTTTTCTTTCCGAGTTTTCTTTACCTTCTCAAAAGGAAGGGGAATGTCAGAGGAGTATCATCGTTCTGCTACTTCAACAAATGATTTCTTTCGATCTTTCATTTCTTGTTTTTTTTTTTTTTACTATATTTTTTTCTTTCTGTGTGGTTTTAGTACCTATTTGGTTTCTGACTAATCTTTTGGTCTCTCTCTCTCTCTCTCTCTCTCTCTCTCTCTCTCTCTCTCTCTCTCTCTCTCTCTCTCTCTCTCTCTCTCTCTCTCTCTCGTCATATAATTGACTGTTTGAGGGAAATGGGGAAGTAATATCCTCTTTCTTTATTCTTTTTTCTATTTTTTTCTCTCTTTTTATTCTTTTCATCAAATTCCACAGCACACATTCAAGGGGAGGTGGTTTACATTCCACTGTGTCAAGCGTAACGTGAACAGTTTCCTTCAGACCTCGAATCAGTTCTGCTGGAGGGCCCCAAGCTGATTACTGCCGCACTGCACGTGTCTTAGCACAGTCTGTAGCTTCTGTATTGTGCTCCCCACGATTGTATTTTTGGCGCCCCACTCCTGTCTAATGTCCATTCCATTCGTGGTTGTCCTTGAGCAGCATTCAGCGGCCTCTCTTGTTATTACGTCATTATTGAGCGTCACGCGGCGCCGCCACAATGGGTACTGTTTATTATTCATTCGTCTTGAGGAAAGGGAATGTGCTGAAGACTATTTTGCTATGTATTTTTTATATGAGTGTTGTAGATTGTTCTCTCTTTATATACATAGCTGTGCATTTGTGTTTTTGTTCATTGTCATTTTTTTCATGTGTGTGTGTGTGTGTGTGTGTGTGTGTGTGTGTGTGTGTGTGTGTATGTTTATTATGCAACAACTCATCAATTCTCCATTCAGAATGATCAACAAAGCATAACTGAAACTTTATTATCTGTGACTGTATCAAAGAACGAATACCTAATATCGAGAAGTATCTTAAAAAAAAAAACGTAATTGTAAAAGACAATAAATTCCTTCTTTACCTCCTTTCTGAATAACATTTGCGTAAATCAGAATATAGTAACACAATGTCTCTAGTCTAGTGTGTACAGAACGAAATTTCGTGTGTTGAAGTTGGCAAGCAATATCTTTTCTTACAAGCATCTTTGTTTTCCCATTAACATTTCTAACCCGTTTGGCTTAAATATAAAAAAAATGCCTGGTCTGCTAAGGATCTCCAGGAATCATTAAGGTGTTCCTGCTACTGGTTCGCAATCCTGGTTCCTCAAACATGTTAATTGTTTGAATTGTTCTTGAGTGCTGCCCGTGCGAGAGAAGTACTGTCAAAGATTATTCCATGTTTTCTTTCTTCATGAATACTCATCTAGGCCATCCAGTAATGCAGATAGTTTCTAACCTCCATCATTTGTCCGTCAAAAAGTAGCAAATAGATTTTAAATTATTCTTTTCTCTTCTTTTCTTTTGCTTCGTTTTATTCTTCTTCATTTTTCATCTTTATTATTTTATTACGTTTTCTTTTTCTTCATATCCTGCTTGTCGTTCTCCTCCTCCTCGTCCTCGTTCTCTTCCTCCTTCTCCAAATTGCAAAGCTTGCTCTTTTACTTCTCCTTCCTCATGTCCTTCGTATTTACGTACTGTTGTTAGTTTAATGATAACTGATGCCACGGCACGTTTCATGACGAAAGGATTAACTGGTAAATGACTAGACGTAGAAATAGAAATAAACCTGCACATGCATTAACGCCAGGTGGCCTCCACTCGTGCCAACTTTAACATCATTGTATTCTTTTCGCACCACTCAGGTGGGCGCGGAAACTCGAGGTGTTTTAGTTGTGAATTAAGTATAATTAAGTCAGGGTAATAACAGCGTTGTGCTGGACTAACTGAAGGAAGGTGTAATTATGCGCACGAGGTCTACTGCTACTATTATTTCTACTAATGCTTCTGCTGCTGCTGCTGCTAATACTGACTGCTATTACTACT
>NC_059295.1:29323227-29330727 GCF_017591435.1 Portunus trituberculatus | reverse complement strand
CATTCGTTTTTTGTATGTTCAGTTTTGTTTAGTTTATGCTCAGGTGTTCTAATCATTATTTATCGTTTTTTTACTTATATTTTTTTTCTTTTTTTTTTTGCATAGTTACATTTACTTTTTTTCTTTAAAATATCTTTTCTGGAGCTACGTATCTTCACTAAAAGTAATATTTTCTACCTATTTTTCATCTCACTCTTTCTCAGGATCTTTCATAAGCTTCAGGCCTTAAAAAAGAAAAAAACTTTCAAAAAAAAAATATATAGAAAGATTACCTGCAAACAATATGATCCTGTGGCACTGTACCTGTAAGCAATATGATCCCTTGCTATTGTACCTGGAAGCAATATTATTTCTTGGCACTGTACCTGGAAAAAATATTATCCCGTAGCACTGAACTTAGAAGCAATATGATCTCGTGGCACTGTCCATAGAGAAATATTATCCCGAGGCTCTGTACTTACTAGCAATATGATCACGTGGCACTGCACCTACAAGCAATTATGTGGCACTGTACCTGGAAGAAATAAAGTCACGTGGCGCTGTATCCGAAAGCCGCTGTTGGGACAATTCAGCATGGCGTACAGCAAAAACTTGCCCGTAGAGCTCGCGAGTGGGGCAAGTCAATAGTATCTTCTCTAGTTTTTTGGATTGCATAGAGACTCATTCCCGACAACCCATGAGAGTGGCATGTTAGGGTGTACTGGGTGACATTCTTCCCGCCGTATGTATCCCTTAATCGACGTTCCAGCAAAAATGTGTTCTTTTTATGGTTGTGTATAAATGTGCTGTCTTCTATACATTCTCTCCCTACATAATGTTCTAGTAAAATCATCACCACTACTCGCTTTTAACACTCAGTATGGATGTTCTCGGGTATGTCATCCCAATTACTCTTGTTTTTTTTTTTCTTTTACCTCCATGAATATTGTAAAAATGGTCATTGTCAGCTTAAGCCTAGGAGAATTTTTGCTCACACATTTATATACATTTTCCTTTTCTAGGGAATCATTGATAATGGTTTTATCCTTCCTGCCTTTTTTTATCTCTTTTTTTTCCCTCACTCTGAAGCCTTCCAGCCAGTGGGAGTCCCTTTGTAAAACTAAAAAGTTATGTTTTGGTTCATTGTGTCCTCGAAGCCCCGATGGGGTGTGGGGGTGATGGGACGAGGGGCGGTGAACTCGTGATGTGAAAAGCAACGTGAAAGAAAACAGGTGCTTTTCCAGGACTGGCATCGAGCAAATTGAAAGTGTCGAATGATTACTTTCTTTTTTACTCGTTCCATTCTCTCTCTCTCTCTCTCTCTCTCTCTCTCTCTCTCTCTCTCTCTCTCTCTCTCTCTCTCTCTCTCTCTCTCTCTCTCTCTCTCTCTCTCTCTCTCTCTCTCTCTCTCTCTCTCTCTCTCTCTCTCTCTCTCTCTCTCTCTCTCTCTCTCTCTCTCTCTCTCTCTCTCTCTCTCTCTCTCTCTCTCTCTCTCTCTCTCTCTCTCTCTCTCTCGTGGAGACTGCACGGTCTACCTGCCTTTCTCTCATGTTTGTCTTTCATCCATGTTATCTCCAGCACTCGGTAAAGGGGAAGGAGGAGCACCAGGAGCAGGAGGAGCAGGAGGATGGAAAGAAGGCAGAAGCGGAGAAAGGAAAAGAGACCCACTGACGGAAAGACTGAGTGTGTGCGTGCGCGAATAGAATGAAACACAGGCACAAACATGGATATTGTCTAGAAATATTTGCTTGTGTGCTTGCGTGTGTGTGTGTGTGTGTGTGTGTGTGTGTGTGTGTTCGGATACTGTGCACATGGTCCTAGCTGAGTTGGACCTCTTTTATTTCTTGTCGGTGAGAAAGGGCGCAGAATGCAGAGTGCAGTGTATTGTAGTGTATGTGTAGCAGACAAAAAAAAAGCGACCAGAGCAGAGTACTGGAAGGTTAGATTTGGCATGGATGTTCTACCGGCGAGGTACACGTGTGAAACATTTATGATATTGAGCTCAAAGAATCACTGAATAGAAACACGAAAAAAAAAAGAATCAGACAGAAAAATACACAGACATGCAAATAAGCCATGAACAGACAGAAAATAAAAAAGAATAGATGCGAAAACTAGAGGCAGATAGACAGATAAAGTTGATACACAGAAATAATTAAATAGATACACGGGAAGACATGAAAGAGCCCAGAAAAAGACAGATATAAAGAAATCAGGAACAAAGAAAAATATAGAGACAGATACAAAGAGGCCAACACCTGACAAACATACACACAGAAACACAGAGATAGACACGAAGATCAGACAAAAGTGCAGAGCATCAAGAGACTGAAAGACCTAATGACACGCGAATTAGATATTGAGGAACAACAAACACATGCGATCTGTTTTATTACATCTAACTTTGGAGATAATAACTTAAGGTGCCGAGCGAGCAGTTTGACACTAGCAGCGAGGGGTCTGGGAGGGAAATGCAGGCCCCCAGAGAATGATAGTGGGAGGGGAAACGTGTGTTGGGGTGGCCATTATCCGTAGCTAACGAGAGGTAATGGCGGCGTGTCTCCATTAACAGTGGTCACCCCCATCTTTACGGTGCAGGGCCTCGTTACTACCTTGCCTCCAGCGCCTGTGATTGGGGAGACTCACGCGCTAATTGGTTGTTAAGCTGAATTTGCCCTTGTTTATTGATCCTGGTGCTCTGTGTTCTGTGTGTGTGTGTGTGTGTGTGTGTGTGTGTGTGTGTGTGTGTGTCGCTGCCTGCTATCTGTCTCTCTGTCCTGGAGCTCAACAACTGATTGTTCGTAGAGGGAATATCTTTTGTTTATCTGGGTCTGGAAGCCACCCATGAACTGCATATACACCCGCTATACACACACATTCTCTGATTCTGTTTACGAACTGAATTGATAACGGTCACAGAAGCGTCACTGGGAGCCAGCTAGCTAACTGGACCGCTACCGACGGTGTAGTACTCGCTGATAACGCCAACTAGGGATTGATAATAGAGGCTGTCGCTACCATCACGCCCTACAAAGGCCTGTCAATGACATCATCACCTATAACCCTCTTTTACTATCCTTCTCTTCAACCCCATGTATCATTTACAGTACCATCGGTCCTCATTAGTATTAATCAAAATATTTTAATTACATATGGGGGATTATAAGAATATAACTTCTATGAAATCATTTGGCATACACGTGGCACTCGCTTTACAAAAAAAAACCTTTTTGTAGTTTCATTCTCATCCATAAATGTGTGTAATCTTTTGTAATCAATGTTTCTTATTGATTTTACGCTAACAATCTGATTTCTGGCCACCGAATGTGTTCCATCCATCTAACACAATTTTAAGTCAAGTTTCTCTCTACTTATTCTTTTATTTAAATTTATTAAGCTTTATCTCATATATCTTATCCTGTCCTGATTGCTGATCATGATATATATATATATATATATATATATATATATATATATATATATATATATATATATATATATATATATATATATATATATATATATATATATATATATATATATATATATATATATATGTATATCGTCCGTTAATGCGTATCACCGTACATCACTCAGTAACCATCCGCTACAATACTTTTACCTTCACTACTTCTCATTAGTCTCTCCATGAATCATCACTCATCATCCTATCAACATCTATAATCTTCCATCTCATCACCTATCACCGCCTGCCAGTCACTATCACCATCATCACTGTTACCAACTCCATGACCATCATCATCATTGATTACATCATTATTCCATTACCGTATCTTACTCCTATCATCATTTCCTCCCCTCCTCGTCAGTCACCATAATGTGGTTCCCATATACGTAGGTTTTTCACGCAGGGCGTTAGGCTTGAAAATGATACTCCATTTGGACTCCCATTTACTGACCTGGATACCATTTCCTGATTTTCCTCCAGGGGGATGAATGGATGAGTGGCTTGGGAATGTCTTGGAATTGTTGAGTGGATAAGGGGTGGGGAATCTTGTTGGTCATAGCTTAAAGTTTTATTATCATTGGTGATTTTAATTACCACTGAACTGGTGATTTTTTTTTTCTTTTATATATATAATGTCATCATTTTAGTATTGTGTTCTTGATGTCTACTGTGTGTAACATTTATTTTTTCTCTCTCGTTAATGCATGTAACATTTACGCTCTGAAGTTTGTAAACTGATGGTTTAATTTGATGCTGCCCACCCATAACGGTGCAGACTTGTTTGTTTTAATAAAGCCGCAGGGTGCAAGCTGGATAGGTATTCATTCCATGCCGAACGTTCTTGAGGGTAGTCGGCAGGTGTTAGGGGGAAATGCAGGCACGGTGTTTTATTATTTGAATGTGAGGATGCGAGGGTTTAGGTAACATTATGCCATTTCATGTCGAGGAGGATTTCTTTTACATATAATACTGTAAGGATCTGCATTACCTTGGCAGGACTGAAAGACGATACCATCTTACTATTTCATCATGAGTTTGACAACGACTCTGAAAATGTTAGAACGTGAGTTCATGGCTGAATATGTTTAATGTAACTCTCTCTCTCTCTCTCTCTCTCTCTCTCTCTCTCTCTCTCTCTCTCTCTCTCTCTCTCTCTCTCTCTGAGTTGATACTTTTGATAGTTTCACTTCGTATGATGGAGATGCGTGTGCAAGGAAAAAAAGTCTAATGTCATCTCTCAGTAAGTTTCATCTTTCCTCCTCATACTTATACAATGAATGGTATTATTTGCAGACATCCCGTGTATCCCAACACTATTGAATATATCCGTACCATTACGAAAGATCAGGAGTTGAAAACTAATGACCTCCACGCGCCTCTCAGGTTTTGTATGAGTATCTCAGGGTTTTAAAGGAAGCAAAGGGAAAAAACTGAAGTCAATTTGTTTGCTCTAGTTGATATTTTGGTAATTGGGAACTATCTCCACATTCTCTCTCCCCTCTCTCTCTCTCTCTCTCTCTCTCTCTCTCTCTCTCTCTCTCTCTCTCTCTCTCTCTCTCTCTCTCTCTCTCTCTCTCTCTCTCTCTCTCTCTCTCTCTCTCTCTCTCTCTCTCTCTCTCTCTCTCTCTCTCTCTCTCTCTCTCTCTCTCTCTCTCTCTCTCTCTCTCTCTCTCTCTCTCTCTCTCTCTCTCTCTCTCTCTCTCTCTCTCTCTCTCTCTCTCTCTCTCTCTCTCTCTCTCTCTCTCTCTCTCTCTCTCTCTCTCTCTCTCTCTCTCTCTCTCTCTCTCTCTCTCTCTCTCTCTCTCTCTCTCTCTCTCTCTCTCTCTCTCTCAATATATACTGCATTTACTATAAAGTGCGGTGCTGGTAAGAAATGTTGCCATGACAAGTAATGCAACAAAGAAACGATTGTGTTGTGTGTAATGAATAAAAGTGGACAATGAGAAGGGAACACAGTAAGCTTCTTAAGTTCTTTGCTCATGGGTGGAACAAATTGACTTACTTAGAACTGCAACACAGAATAAGACAGCAAAGAAACATAAAAAAAAAAACTTAGAGGAAGTTGGTAAAGCTACACGTATGAAAATGCGTATATACTTGTTCCCATCTTTGAACCCGCTCCAACTAATGCTCTTCTAATATTCATGTTGGTTTGGCACTAATATCCTGCTTACTGTTTTTTATTTTATCACTCTTGTACCTATTAAGTATATTTGATTCCAAAGAGAGCCATCAATATTGTTAAGTCAATGTGAAAGTTAAAAGAAACTTTTCTTTCTTTACAAAGTTAGATGAAGCAATCAATTATTTTAGAATATTCAGAGAAAACTGATAAAGATATGACGACATGTTGACATGTTGTAATTAGTTTTACCAAGAACCTTTTCACCAATAGCTGACGATCACTGGAGCTGATTCGCCCTGTAAACGAATCAGACCTCTCTTAATGAGTTGCTAGCTGTAAATGTTATCTCGTGTTGTGAGTGTGTTTAGCGTTTAATCTCATCTGTCAGTTTGTATCTGCGATACTGAGTGTTCTCAGGAAGTTTGGTTCATCTTCGCGGATCTTCCTTCGTTCCGTTCATGTAATTGTAAGTAAAGACAATTTTTTTCCTCCCTCCCACAAATTTGACTGCTTCAAAGAGGAGTATCAAACCTGATTCTCTATTTTTTACTATTTGTGAGTTGCACATTTTCAAGAAATTTAAAGACACTTTTCATAATTCTTGGTATTCTTATTGACAGTGCTCTTTTGTGATTGGTATGTTCAGTGGGCTCCTTTTCTGTCGTCATTTTGTAGCTCTTAGCCGAAACCAATATTAAATACAAAACATCTATGGGTAATATTTTCTACTCTTTCTCGTGTCTTTGGAAGGTAAGAAATCAAGCAAGCTTTTCACAATATTTTTGTGCTTTTGTCTTGTCTTCTTAACATTTGAAGCGTTTATAATGATAGTACTTATTTGACAAGATATACGCAAACGTCTCATAAATAAATATTCTTTTAGCAAAGGTCTCGAAACTCATCGTTTACTCTTACTGTAATGGTAATGTGGCATGTGCCGGAAAGTGATGTGAGCGTGGATCTGTGACGTCGATGGTGAGACTGTGACTAATCTTGACAATATGACATCATTGGGACAAAAATAAATCATGTGAGAGTGAGAATGTGACATTGAAGTTGAGAATGTAAAGTGAAATTTGGGAATGAGGTATAATTGCAGCTCAGAAATATGAAATGATGGCATCACATTGGAATAAACTCTCCATAGATACGAGGAGATAAGGCAGTATAGTGGCGTGAGAATGATGGCGCATCACAACGAGATGGCGCGGGCTAGTGTAGTGTGGGCGGCCTGTGTAGGTGCTGCAGTGGTATTATAACCTTTCCGACTGTGACAGTGACTCGGTGTGTGTGAGGATGACAGTTGCGTAACCTTGATATCAAAGGATACAATGTTTTTCTCTGCATGCCTGCGGCAGAAAAAAATCTCTCCGTGGCTTTCAATCGTATGAAGTGTGTTGTCCGGTAATGAATAGCCTTGTCTCTCTTGAAGCAGTAAGGTAGCAGCAGTGAGGTAGCACTCATGTTCTACCGGACCGTAACCTTGGCAGGTGGAACAAGTCCTTCTCAAAAGCTAAAAGGCATAGTAGTGAAATTATCGTGGTAACACCTTGACCTAACTGACAGGTTGAACTTAATTTTGCTCTACATCCAGCCACATTAAGCTACACACTGGCCACAGTAATGCAGCCATGCGCGGAAACAGTTGGTGGAAAACAACCCATGGTGAGTTTTATACGTGAGGATTAAAATAGAGAAGATTAAATATTACTAAGAAGCGAAAGAGTTGACTTATAATATGCCTTGCATGTCATACACTATATAGTTTTATCTCAGGAGTCCACATTTAGTTAGAAGGTAAATGAAGTGGTGGCTGAACTTGGTGCAGTGTGTAATGTGGACTGAAAACTTGTTTCGTGAGTGTGGGTTTGTTCAGGGTGGCGAGATTTCCAGTGCATTTATTTAATTTTTCTGCCACTTAAGAACG
>NC_059295.1:29300727-29318227 GCF_017591435.1 Portunus trituberculatus | reverse complement strand
ACTACTACTACTACTACTACTATTACTACATGCACAGACACATCAGCTATAAAAATACGCCTGCCTCGTCGCCTACAAGACACACATGGCACCGCCCCTCTTCTGCAAGAAATAAAAAAAGAAAAAGAAAAAGACGGGGTTGGTGAGAGAAGAAAAATTTCCATCAACACCAGTTTCCCTCCCTCTCTTCTCTCCACGCACCAACGTAGTCCACTCCTCCAAACCTCCCCTTTCATGAGTCTCCTTTTAGCCTTTACCGCGTCCAACTTAGTATCCCATTAAAAAGAGAAAAGGAAAAGAAAACTCGGACTTCCATCATTTCCGCACCTTTTCTTTATAGCTTCAAAAAGGAAACCGCTTTCTTCCTTCACCTTGCCTTGAGAATCCACTGTAGAAAAGCCAATGGGAGGTGTTTGAGGGTGTAGACACAGACGTTGGTGGCTGGAGAGCACGTCTGGGGAAGCAGAGTGACTTGGAATGTTGGAATTGGGAAGCGTAGCAGAGTAGGAGGAGGAGGGAGAGGAAGTTCAAAGGAATATATAGAGCATAAGACGGTAGGAATAGTAGGGAACAGAGAGAGGCTTTTGGCATATAATAAGGTTACCTGCTTGAGTGGATTAGTATGTTGTGCACATCTCCAGTGTGCTGTGGAGCAACGGAGAGAGGGAGAAAGAGAGAGAACAAGAAAGGAAACAGTAAAGAAGGAGGAGGATGGAGGAAGTCTACAAAATAATTCAAGGGAAAATCTTACAGCAGCAGATCTTTTAGGTCCCTACAAGAGTGTTTGTGATGGAAAACAGTATCTTACATGATTGTTTGTGGCAGACTAAAGTATCTTACTAAAAGAACAAGTAACAGCGGCGAAGGGGTGCGAGGAGGAGGTAGAGAAAGAAGGAGGAAGGAAAGAAGGAAAGAAGAAAACGTATAAACCGGATGAGAACGAGAGAGATTTCAGACAACCAAAGCAAGACACAAACAACAACAAAAAAGAAAAAAGAAAACAGAAAGAAAGACCGAGAGACAGAATTGATCGGGATAGTATAGGGTAGAGTGTCGGAGGGTTTGGAGTGTATTGATGAGGACGCTCCCTGAGTCATCACCATCGCCCGTGAAATACTAGCGGGGTGTGAGCAATGGACCAATACCGAAGCTGCGCCGCCAGTGGTCTGTAGGCGGGATGCGAGAAGCCACGGTGGTTTGTGGAGAGAGAGAGAGAGAGAGAGAGAGAGAGAGAGAGAGAGAGAGAGAGAGAGAGAGAGAGAGAGAGAGAGACGGACAGAATCAGGTCGGAGAAAATGTTGTAAAGGATAAAAATACAATTGAAAAGTTATATTTGTTTTCTAGGAAGCTTCAGAGAGAGAAAGAGAGAGAGAGAGAGAGAGAGAGAGAGAGAGAGAGAGAGAGAGAGAGAGCTAGGGTGAGTGCTCTTCAGGTGTTTTTTCATCCACATCAAAAATTTATATCACTAAGAAGATTAAGCAAGATTACAGTCTTATTTTCTTTTTCTGAGCTTGTTTTTGTTTATCTATCTCTGTCTTGTGCACCACGTGTCTATTTATATATTGGCGTGGTGTACACATTAATAGCTCTATATCTGAACATCCTTTCCACCATTTCTACGTCCCTTATTCTTTTCTATTCTCTTTCCAGCCTCACTGAATGTTCACCCACCTCGTCCTTTCCATCCATTCTCTCCTTTCCTCTTTCATCTCTACTCACACCATCCTCCGTTTTTTATCTTTTTTTTTTAATACCCTCCAGTCCTCTTTCTCTGCCCTCACTCTTTTTTGTCATCCCTTCTCTCACGGCAATGGTTGGTCTTCCCTCTTATTTTTGTTGTTTTGTTTCTATGTCTGTATGTTTTTTTTGTTTTTGTTTTTTCGTAACGTCACTTTTTTTTCTCTATGTAATTTTATTCCTTAAACTCTATAGATATTCATGATCTTTTTACCTCAGATACTACATAGCTCGTTTTTTTTTTTTTTCAAGCTATCATGATTGCTATTTTTTTTTTTTTTATTGGTACTGCACAATCACGAAAACTTCATTGAAAATTTTCGATTTATTTTACCACAACCTTTGAAAGAAATATGAAAGACACTAAAAATATTTCCTTTATTGTTAGACTCCCATCAAAATCATGAAAACACCATTGAAAATTCTCTATACTTTCCAGTACAGCATGCTGAAGATGAAACAACATGCAAAAATACCTTTCCTTTCATAATAGAACATCATTGTTAAACTCACCATTAAAATGATAAAAAACACTCTTTGAAATTGTCCAGTACCTTCAACTCCTTCAGTACTGAACGCTGTTTCACCTTGAGTTTTAAGTATATATGATTACACTATTTTATTTACATTAGGAAGGGTCTACGGAGGTCAAAAGATTAATGGCCAGAGTCTTCCTTATTTTGATCCCCATATAAGTTTCTGAAGCTGTATAAAATCGCCAAAGAGTAACTATAAAGAATAAAAAAAACGCGTCATTGTACTGAAGGGGTTAGAAACGACAGCGTATTGAAATAAATTGTTAGAAAATACCTAGATGTTTGATCAAGAATGCCGAAACCGAAACATCCATTATACCTCCTTCCTTCCGTCACTATTCCCTGTCCTTCATCCCTCCGTTCCTCCTTTCTTCCTACTTCCCTTTCTACCACACACTTAGCACCTACGTAATGACAGGTCCATTGATATCCTTTCAATGCCTTGCCCCTTTGTCCCTCTTCCTCCACCTCCTCCTCCTCCTCTTCCTCTTCCCTACTAACTCCCCTTTCTCTTCGTCCTCTGCTAATCGCCTCTCATAAATATCGGTTATGGAGCACTTCTCGGTAATTATCCCTCTCACTTTAGCCTCAATCGTAAGTGTTCCTCTTTCTCCTCCCTCTCTACTTCCCTCTCTCTCTCTCTCTTCCTTCTTCGTTTCTTCTCTCTTTCTCTCTAGTGCTTCCTGTTCCTGTTTCTTTCAGCTTTCCTTCTCCCCTTTACCCCTCTTCTTCCTCTCTTTGTCTCTCTCTCTCTCTCTCTCTCTCTCTCTCTCTCTCTCTCTCTCTCTCTCTCTCTCTCTCTCTCTCTCTCTCTGTGTGTGTGTGTGTCTCCTTCCTTATCCTGTTTTATGCTTCCTTTATTTTTACTTTCCGCTTTCCCCTCTTCCTTCTTTCCTTTATCTCTTTTTACTATTTTTTTATTTTCCTCCTACGGCGTTTCTTTTCATCTCTCCTCCTCTCTGTTCCCTTTTTGTCCTCTTCCTTTATATTGTCCTCCTTTATTTTTCCTTCCCCCCCTCTCTTCCCTCATTTCTTTTTGTCTATTTCTTTCTCTCGTTCCTCCCTTCTCTCCTTTTACTTTCCTTATCCTTGTTTCTCTGTGTCTCGTTCTTTTCATCGTCCTATATTTCATTTCTCGTCTCCTTCCTCGAGTGTTATTAATATTATTGTTCTCATGGTCCGTTTGCGCTCATCCATCCTTTCATTTGTCTTCTTTTTACACGCTCTCTCTCTCTCTCTCTCTCTCTCTCTCTCTCTCTCTCTCTCTCTCTCTCTCAGACGAAAGTAAATCAAATGACATGAAAAGTAAGGCGATTAAACAGAAAAGAGAGAAAAATGACACACACACACACACACACACACTCTCTCTCTCTCTCTCTCTCTCTCTCTCTCTCTCTCTCTCTCTCTCTCTCTCTCTCTCTCTCTCTCTCTCTCTCTCTCTCTCTCTCTCTCTCTCTCTCTCTCTCCACTTGCGTACACTTACTACCACCTCCTCATGAGAGACTTCTGCTGATTAATGTTATCGTTGAATCAATACTCAGCTGGGGATGGCCTTGGTCACCTGCCGGCTAATAATTGCCCATCACTCGCCAGGGAGAGACTTGCCTGAACTGAGACGCGGCGTGAAATTGCCTGCGTGAACTCTGCAGAAATTATTCATATGTGGCTGCAAAGAGAGAGAGAGAGAGAGAGAGAGAGAGAGAGAGAGAGAGAGAGATTGTGTGTGCATGTATGTGTGTGTGTGTGTGTGTGTGTGTGTGTGTGTGTGTGTGTGTGTGTTACAATACCACAATAGCACCATATACCCTTTCTAAAGCTACGATAAAAGGGAGGAATGATGAAGGGTATGGGGAGAAAGTATACCTAAGTAGTACGAGTATTGACACTACACTATGTTGTGTCAATACTCGGGATTTCCTATAAGAAATAACTCAACATTAAGCTTATACAGCCTATACGTAGAGCCACTGTGCCATGAAGGAATGTTTTATAGGTACCAGCACGTCCCGGCAACTCATACTTTCACATGGTGGTGCGTCACAGATGATACCGCCTAGTGCTTTGTCCTTGCAAGGTTCATTGACAACACACACCAATGCACAGCTTGTTATCTCTCCAGGGCTTTGTGTCTCGCGCGCTCCACCGCTGTTCACGAGAGTCTGGAAGTGGCTGTCTTGTTGTTAACTTAGCATTTGAGACCTCGCTAATGCACCCCAACACGAGCGTCATTTGCCGGCTCTCCCACTCGTCCTTTTGCGTCGCCTAAAACACACTCTGCGGGCCTCCGTCAAACAACTGGTGCTTGAAAATCGCTGAGTCAATAAATCGAAATGCCACCTCCTCGCCTCTGGTTCCTGTGTCAGCGAGGGAAGGTCGTGAAATGCGTTTTGCCTCGAGGACTTTCGTGTTTTGTTCCACTGTTTTGCTTGTGGCCCTCTTGGCTTTATGCGGCGGCCAACACAGGCGGAGTTAGCTACCCTGGCTTTGCTAAGGCTTGAGGTGCGGCGCGGTGCTGTGTTTATTTTGTGGGCTGATTTAGAGCGAATGTTTGTCGTGTGTGTGTGTGTGTGTGTGTGTGTGTGTGTGTGTGTGTGTGTGTGTGTGTGTGTGTGTGTGTGTGTGTGTGTGTGTGTGTGTGTGTGTGTGTGTGTGTGTGTGTGTGTGTGTGTGTGTGTGTGTGTGTGTGTGTGTGTGTGTGTGTGTGTTGACTGAAGAGAGCGAATTTGCTTACACGATTGAGAGAGAGAGAGAGAGAGAGAGAGAGAGAGAGAGAGAGAGAGAGAGAGAGAGAGAGGGACTGCTACAAGACAAACAAACAAAGATAGAAAAGGACGAACAGGAAAAAAAAAAAAAGGCAAAACAACTTTAGCATCTGGAAGGACAGCGGGTCGTACCGTATCTCAGGTCAATATTTGAATTGCTTTATGTTTCCAAATAATGATAATAATAAAAATGACACACGAGCTGAAAAAGCAGCAATTCGCACTACATTACGATACTTACTTCACAAAGAATATTAATCGCGGCAATGATACATATTTCAAAAGCCAATATTAAAGAGACCTCGCCCGATGCTAAACAACAACACCAATAACAAAAACAACAACAACGGTAGCAAATCAATACACAACACTGCAGGGAAGGAAGTTAACGTTCAATCTATCGACATGGCTTCCTCACTGACTCATGCAGGGGACGTCTTTGCTCTTAGTGAAGTTAATGCGCTGTCTTGACTCCACTACAAGAAGTCAGTGCATAGATTTGGGTCTTCCAAGTGGTCTTCTATTATGTTTATGTGTTTTCTTTTGCTCCAGTCTCTATTGTGTATCTTGCCAATCTGCGTTACTGAGATTTAGAGGCTTAAAGAATCTACAGTTGGTATCATTCAGTGCGTGTGTCTGTGTTTTATTCTTTTGTTCGTTGAGTGAAGCAAAGTGAATGGGTAAGGGAATGCGGCAATAAGGAGAGAGAGAGAGAGAGAGAGAGAGAGAGAGAGAGAGAGAGAGAGAGAGAGAGAGAGAGAGAGAGAGAGAGAGAGAGAGAGAGAGAGAGAGAGAGAGAGAGAGAGAGAGAGAGAGAGAGAGAGAGAGAGAGAGAGAGAGATTGTATGTGTGTCAAGAAGAGAGATTAAGTTGAGTGGAATAAGAGTAGAATGTGTGGGTCCTCGTGAATAGTGAGGAAAGGGCCGCTACAATAATCATTTAACATCAGCTCCACTACCTCTCATCCATTGCAGTCCCCCAGTCTCCTACCCATCATACCATCTCCCTCCAATTTGTTGACATCCACCTCCTCTCGAGTATTTCATCACTGCTGTCGCTCATTTCCGCCCCATCACCCCCATCAATTTCAGCTCTACCATATCCCGTCTTCTGCCTCTTATTTGCACCGTCTCCTGTCTATCTCAGTCCTTCCACCATCTTCCGCCTATCTAACTCGCACTGCCTGCCTTGTATCCCCCGTTGGCCTCGATGACTCACGTGGGCAGCGAAAGGGTCTTTGCACGCAAGTCCAGCTGATGGCGAGGGTCACTGTGCTCCTGACCCAGTGCGGCAGGAGTCCCGGCAGCCGTACACTAGTGGGGATAAAGGGGTGATGACTCTATGTGAAACGCAAATTGTTTGTGAGCGTCGAAACGCGGATGTTGAAGCGTGATGAATCTTGTATGTTATGGAAGGCAAGGGATGATTCGCCGTTCGCTGCCAGAGTTGTTATGGCCACTCTTACGTGTGTACTGGCGTGGATGTGAGTTTGAGGACACTATACTGAAAGGGGAAACTCTCACAACATACGTGTGACTAAGCGTGGATACCGTTCAGTTCACAGCACCAACTGTTGGCGTAGTTTGTCCTTCCCACACATCACCGGTGCCTGGAGTTCTCCATTTTTTTGCGAAAACATCCATCACTCGTGAGGTCATACAGACTAATGCATGGCTGCCTTGGCACTGTAACTCAGTGTACGTGGGTTGTCTTTGTTGCTTCAGTATACAAAAGGTATAAAATATAGTTTAGTGTCAGATCCTGTTAGATATAGGAATCATGAGTAATCACAACCGCTGAACACGAACATATACAATAACTGTGGTGACCTTTGGGAGCCATGATGCATAGTAATACTGTGACATCGCAGCAATGCAGTGAGTCATGGCGCAGTAATAAACCCAAGTATTCCTCCAAACACTTGTAAACTTAATAAAACCACCAGAAAAGCAATAACAGTATCGTGGAAGTACAGCACAGCGCAGTTGTGCAATACAATGAGAGCACACCGCTGCCTCCCACCATCAAATAGTTTTACACTCTGACCATATTACTTTGCAATAACACTAAAGCTGTACATAAACCTTCAAAATTAGACGAGGTCCTCAAGGCTTGCTACCGGCGCCGTAACACTTGGCGTCGTAGAAAAGTATCCCAGGCACCACAGCGCTACTTACAGCAGCAATGGAACATTCGATTTTAACAAAAACAGAGTGAGGGAGCAGAGGATAATGACGTTCACCCGACGCTTGCTGCAGTATGGCCAGCCAGCTACCCTGCCCCGGCCGCCGCAGCACGAACATCACCCACATTCAGTTACACCCTTGTCGTCCGGCGCCCAGGAAGGAAATACGAGCCTGGTCCACTGTTCGGTACTCTGAATTTATTAGCTACGTTGCGCTGCGGCTTGATTTGTTAGGCTGCAAGAGCAGTGCTGTGTAGCTCCGACATCGACCACGCACGCACACACAATGAGTCCCGAGCCACGGTTTGCTCCTTCATATATCAAATCGCAACGCCAAGGTGACCTGGAATTAACAGTCGCCGGAATCTCTCTGCGAATGATTGGTGGTCGATGCCTTGAGTGTGTGGGTGGAGGGAAGCAGTCTGTGTAGTGTGTGTGTGTGTGTGTGTGTGTGTGTGTGTGTGTGTGTGTGTGTGCGCGCGCGCGCCCGCTTTTGTACTGAAATCCCTTTGGTGTAATGTGGCAAGGAACTCTGTGATATATTGAACCTATTTGTTTGTTATGACGCGTTCGTTTTGATGTGTACTCTTATGTTCCTCGTTTTGTTTTTTACTACCACTACTACTACTACTAGTAGTACTACTACTACTACTACTACTACTACTACTACTACTACTACTACTACTACTACTACTACTACTACTACTACTACTACTACTACTACTACTACCACCACCACCACCACTACCACCACCACCACCTACCACCACTACTACTATTACTACTACTACTACTAATATTGCTACTACTACTACTACTACTACTACTACTACTACTACTACTACTACTACTACTACTACTACTACTACTACTACTACTACTACTACTGCTGCTGTTGCTATTACTGCTACTACTAATAATAATAAATTATTGTCATCATCATTGTCACCGTCACCGTCGTTGTCATCATCATCATCATTACCATCATCATTCATCTATGATTTTCAAGACAGGACGATGACCTCTTTTCAACCCAACCTTCAGTCAGCTGCTCGTTTATACCAAAGCAGATCTTTTTATCTTTCATTTAATACCTTGTCCAGCCTGTCTTCTCTTCTAGCTTCTCGGAAGCCACTGATATACTCTTCTGGTCTATCTGTATTCTGTCTGGAGAATGTCTTACCCTTTATATCCATTTTCAAATTGTACCGCCTGTTGACACATACTGAGTAGCGTTACACGTAGCACTATAGGTGCAAGAGTCACCTGACCTTGTTTCTTGGCAATTACATTTTAACAAAGCGTCGTACAGTTATGATATTTTGGTTGAGGATGTTTGAGAGCCCGACCCTAATAGGCAAAAATATGGTTCAGTTCGAGTTGGTGATTAAGGCATTTGTAAGATTAACTTTAAGTGAAATTAGCTAAAAACTACAGGCATGCGAAGTGAGGTGAGCTAAAGTCATGATTATGCACCGTCCTCTCACTCATGCTATGATGTCGATGCGATGTAGTACATGAGAATTATTTACGTTATGAGTTGCCCAAAATGCTTAATCTTAATGATGGGTTATTTGTCTACCTCTCCATACACTCTTGTTATGACAAACATAATAAAGTGTTTATTATTGTTAAGAGTATGGCCAATTCGGGTGACAGTAGTATGATGAAGATGAGAGTGAAGAAGTGAAATCAAGGATGATAGAGAAAGTGAGGTGAAGGTGATAGTGAAAAAGTGAAGTGAAAATAATAATGAAGGAACGTCGCCCTGATCATCTTGGGCGCGGAGACAAACCAGCACGGAGGAGGCAGACAAGTGGCGGCAGACTGGCAGAAGCGGAGGCAGTGGTGGCGGGTGAGCGTTTCAGACCCAAACTGTCAGTAGGATGGAAATGGCGGGACTTATCACCGTAATTGTGCGTATTAGCCTGGGGATGGCAAATACATTAGTCTGGAGGGTAATGAGGGGAGGGGCGCAGGAAGCACTTTCATGCCCCGACACGCCATACGGTCCACAATCCACACCTCACGCATCATTGAGGTCGTCCCCGGAAGCTAAGATTTTATACAAACTTTCTTCCTAAACCATTGGGCCGCTGCCCAAGTACGCACACATATCCCTGCCACTCTCTTTTGCTTGCCAGACTAAATGGACGGCACGCATCGCTGAGACTCCTCCTGGAATTTTGGCTTTTATGCGAAAGTACGGTGATAGATTCAGTGTCAGATTCTGTGTCACTGTCTTAATATGTTTGCATGTTTCTTGCGCTTCTTCGCACTGCTTAAAGCAAACTGAAGGCATACACTAACGAGATCACTCCTGGACACATGGTTTGTATACGGACAAACCCCTTGCCTAGAAAAATGGTTAGTTAATAAGAAAAATCTGTCATTGCCCAAATACATGTGTATGTACTTCCTTCTCATTTTCATTGCCCAAGACAAAGGAAAAACATACGTTATTGAGATAGCTCCGTGTACTAAATCTGGATTTTATACGTACAAGCTTCCTCGTTTTATCTCCAAGTAGATATACATATTCGTTGCTCTTCACACTGTTTAAAGTAAGAGGAAAGCATGCATTACTGAGATCACCCCTGAAAACCTGCCTCTATACATCCACACATCATTGCTCTAAGAAAAGGTGAAAAATCTTTCTCACTGTCACAATAAGCATACATGTAGTGGTACTTTGACGCCTTCACTGAACCAAAAATAAAGCATGTATTATTGTGATCTGTGGAAACTTGGTATTTACATGGACGAACCTCTTCTCTAGATAGGAAAACAAACATTCTTTGCCATTATCAGGGTAAGCATACATGTCTTGGTAGTCTCACGAACTCAGCAAACCAAGAAAAAAGCAAGCAATACAGAGATCAACCCGAAATCCAAAAGATTTTGCGCCAACTTCCCCTCAAAAGAAAAAAAAAAAACTCTGACCCAAACCTGCACGTATATTTTATACTCCCACAAACTTGGTACTCCTACAAACTTGGTACTTCCACAAACTCACTGAATGAAGAAAAAAGTCAAACAAACATCAGTGACATGAGCGAGTACATTATCAGAATTTGAGGCAATAAGTTCGTGTGTCAAAGACACCGAAATTGCCTGTAGTACATTTCAGTAATGGCTTTAATTTGGTGAAGGCTGAGCGAGGCGATTGGCAGCTCAGCTGGATGAATGGTAAATCAAACTTAATATTGACTAATGTTTGGATGGAGGTGGATAAATGCAAGGCGCGTTTGATGGCTGTCACTTAACGAATTCATTTGGAAGAGAGAGAGAGAGAGAGAGAGAGAGAGAGAGAGAGAGAAACGAGAGGGAAATGTGGAGGAAGGGGGGGAGAAGTTCAGGGCCAATAATGATGAAGTGTTAATGAATACAGGTGTGTGTGTGTGTGTGTGTGTGTGTGTGTGTGTGTGTGTGTGTGTGTGTGTGTGTGTGTGTGTGTGTGTGAGTGAGTGAGTGAATGTGTGAAGAATGAACGAAAGCTAGATAACATAAAAAATAAAGTAAAAAAAACAGAGAATAAAGTAAAAAGATAACGGAGTATTGCAATAACAATCTCTCTCTCTCTCTCTCTCTCTCTCTCTCTCTCTCTCTCTCTCTCTCTCTCTCTCTCTCTCTGTGTGTGTGTGTGTGTGTGTGTGTGTGTGTGTGTGTGTGTGTGTGTGTGTGTGTGTGTGTGTGTGTGTACGCAGTGTGTAAATCGTACTCGCAGATTTATTCTCCGGGTGTTCACATCGGAGGGCTGGCGATGATATACTGGTACAGAGGAGGCACCGCTCAGTGAAGGGGTGTGAACGATGACCGTGGGGCGAGCCACTCACTGGGCTGGTGTGGGACTGAAATGAACAGTTGAAGATCCGAAAAGAAACCAGAAATACTGAGCTCGCGGTGACAAAATATGTGATAAGAAGTAGTGAAGAAAAACATTAAGTGAGGTAGTGTGATGAGGAGTAAGTTAGAATGACACATGGCCAGGGCTGGAGGGCTGGGTGAGTGCACGAAGATGAGGTTTGGTGTGGTGTGGTGGTGTGGTGTAGTGATAACGGTGTGTTGCTACTATGAGTTTAACTTCTTCAGTACCATGACCCGTTTTAATTACTATATGGTGATTTAATACAGCTTTAGAAACTTGTATAGGAATTGAAATAGTGAGGACTATGTGCATTAATCTTTGATCTCCATAGACCTTTGCTAATGTAAATAAAATCGTCTAATCATACCAAAAACTCGTGGTAAAAATGCTTCCCATTACTGAAGGGGTTAATAGTTTATGAGTGTTCGCTTCTGCGCTTCTGTTCTAATGGATGTGATATGTTGTAGATTAATTGTTGATGTGCGGAAGGAGTATGAAATATCGTAATGTAGAGCCGTTGATCATTGTTTGCTCAGCTTGTATGTCTTACGTTATTTAATTGTCATTGTAATATTGATAACCTGAGTGGTGAGTGCTGTGCCGATGGAGTATAAGCCTTTGTTTGAGTTATGTTAATCATTATTATAATATTGGTAAATTGAACCTGAAGGGATATTGTCTGAAATTTTCTTCAATGCTATAATTGTTTTGTATACCTTTAACTTCATATACAGAATTCTTAGCCATACAATTATGCATATTAGGTTAATAGTTATCATAATATTGGTAGTTTGGACAAGATAGTGCCTCATTATTCTTTATGTGAGATGAACACTGATCTAGGAAAAACAAAGTTACATAAAAAAAGGCCCACTGAAAGTTCTAGTCCTAACAAAATAGAGTAATAGAAAGACCATAATTTGAGAACTGATTTGAAACCTCCCATTATCATGTATATTAAGTAGGAGAAAATACAGAATTATGCAGGAAGTTATGAAGTTTTCCAATATACTTTTATGGTTTGAAGCCATTGTTCCATTCCAATTTATGTGCACCATGCTTACCATTACGGTGATCAGCTTTTTATATGCAGTGGACATGAAAGTAAGTCAGTTACACACCAATTTATTTCGATCTGTTGTTGGCCTCACAATGAAGCAGCCCTTCTGTGCGATATTTATCATAGTAATACTTAGATATGAAGTTTGTGCCCATTACGTAACTCAAAGCATGACTACTTGAGCTATTGTTGATTCCATCCCGAGACAGTTTTAGCAGTTCATATTCATCACGGAGAGCATGTAATACGAGTTGTAATATTAATGTTGCTCTCCATCAGTTTTATAAGTTTTACGTATTATCTCAGTCACAAGTAATTTTAATAAAGAATCCATAGTCTCTCAATAAAATTTTCCGATTATTATCCGTTATTGACTTTTATATCATTCTTAATATCACAGTTTCTTTTTATATTGCGTTGATAATTCATAGTTTGAGTGAGGTAAAAGTTTTATCATCCATCTGTAAATTATTTATTTTCTTTTATTAATGACTACTGACGCAGAAATTTACGTCTTTTCTGTTTTTTTTTTTTTTTTAATCATTCGTGAATCATAAGTTTCTTTCATTTTCTGAAGCTTTCTTAATCCACCAGTACGATATTCCTGGTTCTCTTTATTCAACTATTAGCTTCTCAGGTTATAGAGTCGCTAAGTTAAGCATGTCCTTCTCTCTCTCTCTCTCTCTCTCTCTCTCTCTCTCTCTCTCTCTCTCTGTGTGTGTGTGATTTTGTTTGTTTGTTTGTTTGTTTCTGTTTCCTTCACATAGATTAAGGTTTAGGGATCTCCTGGCGCGCAGTCCTGAATTGATGTTCAGCTCATGATTTATCACAAAGTTGCCTTATTGGAACGGATAAAGGACGACGGAATTTTTCTTCATATTCTTGGTGAAAAATTGCAGCAGCCAGTCGATTTAGTGTGATATATTTCGTCCCAGCATTTTTGTACTTCTCGAGTTCTTAATTTCGTTAGCAATGGCGTGTTCTCGGGGGAATGATGCAATATATTATTTTGTGTGGCTGCGTAGCTGGTTGGCTTTCTTACTGGTTCTCTAGGCTAGCTAGTTGGCTGGCTTGCTGGCTGGCTGGCTGGCTGCATTTCGGGTTGGCGGGCGGGCCGGCTAGCCAGGCTGGCTCACTGCTACATGCTGCCCTGCTGGGAGACTAATGTCATACCTCTGTTGTCACTGTCACCACCTGTCCTCACTCCCACCTTTCTTTTCCTGTTGCTTCACTCTTATTCTATTCACTCGTTCCTAAATCCACTTTTGTAGTTCGTTCTTGTTCTTTTCATCTTTATTTTGCTATTTTTTTATTATGTTCACTTTCTTTTTTCCCCGATCCCTTCATTTAATTCCCTCATTCATGCATCAAGTTATTTTCTACCTTTTTATTACCTGATCCTGTTGTTTCGCCTTGTCTAATTACTCTGCTTATTCTTTGCATTTTTTTTCTTTTTTCACTTTTTTATTATAACTATATTATCTTAGACTTCTGCATTTACTACTTCACGTTAGATATTTTTTTCAACATTCCTCATACCAACACATTTGCTGCACCTATATACTATATCATTTTGTACGCGTATGTTCCTTGCCTCGTCTGTCTATTGTCTCCCATTCCTCACCCATTATTCACCAGCTTCCCATTCTCCATCTCATCACTTCCCTCGTAACAATTCTCCAGCAAACATTTGGACATTTGGACTCTGGTAAAGGAAGCAAGAAACTTCATCATCCTTTCCTCGGCAATTTTCCTCTACTGGTTTGGTTACTATGAAACTGTGATGAGTTTTGTCTTGTTCAGTTATTCAATTAATGTGTTTTCTTGCTCTTGAATTTTGTTTTCCAGTTTTTTTTCTTTGACTTTTCTGAATTTTAATGTTGTTTCGTTTTCTTTTTTAGACGTTTTCCTTTCTTCTTTACTTTGGATTGGAATGTTTTTGTATTCGTGTTGCTTTTAGGCTTGCTGGATTTTGGTATTACTTTTTCTTTTTTATTACTTTGGTCTGTGTTTTCTGCAGCTTTTTTCTGCTAAGTTTTCTTTTTATTCCTGTTTTTCTTCGTGGTTTTAAGCTTTCCTGTCTATTTGTTTTTATTTTTATGTCAAAATTGCAGTCTATTATGTGATTCTCTAGGGGACGTCTTGAATTAATCGCATTGTCTTTATGTAATTCAATTCACTTAATTTTTGTATTGCTTATGTTCGAGTTTTCTCTTGTAAATTTCTATCGTTTTCTGTTTTAGTGGTCATGAACTTGCTCTTTAAAAATTGTGCCGTCTATTCTTTGAACGTATAATATCTGTGCCATTTTAATTTTATTTGCATCATATGATCATCTATCTGATTTCTAATATTTTCATTGAACTACCAGTTCATGTGATTGCTAATTTGTTTTTATATTATTATTCATAGGAGGAACATTTAAACACCATTTAGTAGTGAAGTGTTTTCAATGAGCCATTCATTAGTTTCGTGGGTAATTCTTCTTAATTTGTACATGCCATCTTTATTTTATTTCACTTCATTTACCATTGCAGAGTGGAAGTTTCCCACTTATCATTCTCTCCCGTGGGTTTTTGCGCCTTTAAAGAAATGCAATATTAAGCTTCCACCGCACTTCACCTCTGCCTCGCCGACACGTGAAACTGATCCTGTAAACTCACGTCGAGGGAGGCGTCAAGCGGCGCCTTGCCTACGCCTCTAGTACCACCCTTCACCTTAATGCCGTGCTTTGCATCTTAACACTCACACTGCAGAAAGCCGGTGTAAGTATCCACCGGGCAGCCATTACACATTCCGACACCTCTCCGCTTACTCACCCACCTCCCTCCCTATTCCCCAGAACACACACACACACACACACACACACTCTCTCTCTCTCTCTCTCTCTCTCTCTCTCTCTCTCTCTCTCTCTCTCTCTCTCTCTCTCTCTCTCTCTCTCTCTCTCTCTCTCTCTCTCTCTCTCTCTCTCTCTCTCTCTCTCTCTCTCTCTCTCTCTCTCTCTCTCTCTCTCTCTCTCTCTCTCTCTCTCTCTCTCTCTGTCCTCCCTCTCCCTCAGACCTCCTCCCAGCCATCTGCATCCATCTGCATGGAAATGAAGCGCTTCTCAGTCGTAGTAATGGGAGCGTCGATAGAGGCAGTTAGGGTGTGGGGGTGACGTTGGTGGTGGTGATGGGTGGCGCTGTTATAATGATGGTTTGTTAGCTCCGTGATTTATACTATCCGCCTGGTGGCTGGCTGGTTGTCCTGGTAATGGTGAAGCTTACTGCTATTGCTACTGCTACAGTTACTACCACTTTGGTTGGCTGTTCTGCCAATATTTGTGTTATTTTTTATTTATTCTTTTTTTTTACATAAAAAGCCAAAGGTAACAAATATTTTGGGAGAACTTAAGACCGATTTGGGAGCCAGTTCCCAAAAAAGATTGTGGAATACAGAAATCAAATAACTGAAGACAAATGTCATGAAACCTCCCTATTGATAGAATTCATGTTATAGGAAGGAGAAAATGTAAAAACAGGCAGTGACTTCTACAATTTACCGGAAAAAGATATTAATATTGGTTAATTCTTGCATTAGAGAGATGCACAGAATATGGGTGAGAGAAAGAAGAAAGTCTTGTGGAGCGAGGCCGCGAGACGAGCGGGTTGCATACAATTAGCAAGATAGGAAGAACAGATGACATAAAAAACGCAGTACATGATAGCTAGAGATGCAACACTGCGGCAATGAGAGAGAGAGAGAGAGAGAGAGAGAGAGAGAGAGAGAGAGAGAGAGAGAGAGAGAGAGAGAGAGAGAGACTGAAGAAGTCAGTTCGAGGAGAAGAGTTGGTAAGACGAAATGCTTTTGATCCCACTGTCTAAAAAACGGCTCAGAACTGTCAACTTCAGAGCTAGAGAAGATATATGGAGTTTTCATCTTAAATGATAAGTAAAGGACAGACCGAGGATGTTCACTGTAGAAGAAGGGGATAGTTGAGTCAATTAAAAAAGAGGGGAGAGTTATCTAAAGAATTGTGTCGATGCGTTGAGTTGGCAAAAGAAGGAGTTGAGTTTTTGAGGCATTGAACAAAGCATTGAACAATACCATTACCATTTTTACCGTAATTGTTTGCCCTGCCTCTGCTTCTTCCTCTGATTCTCCCTCCCTCTTTCCCTCTCTCCTTCTCAGCTAATAGCCATCATGTTTAGTTTGTTACACGTACGGTGTTTTTTTTTTTATAGATCTGATAATATTGGTTGTATGTTGGTAACTTATTTTCTTTTCTCCTTTTTTTTCACGCATACATGCACTCAAAAAAGATAGTTCGCTTCAAATGTCGCCTCGTCAGAGAGAGAGAGAGTGAGAGAGAAATTAGACAACGTACTTTATTTTTCATTCATTAATCTATGTATCATTTTATCTATTACTATTTCTTCTTTTTAGGTGTCTTGATACTCTTCTTATCAAACACTTCAACTCACAGGCAGTAGGAAATAGCACAGAAGCAGGAAGAGAGCGCCAAAGCATACCCGTAACAATTAAGGGTGAAAGAGTGAAAGTACTGGTTAACCATTTTTAAGTAAAGTGTCCAGTGTAGATATACAGTAATGGTTTTAATATTCGTGTTGACAGTTGGAACACCTCGTATGGAGTGCAATGATTGTAATGGCGCTGGCGATAAGCTGCAAATGTTACGTGTAATATAGTGTGTAATAGAGTGTAATGCTATGTAATTTAAAGTGTAATGTATAGTGTTAAGTATAATGCAAAGCGGAATGTATCTGCCCCCCCTGGTGGTGACTGTATAAGGATTGTGTTTACCTTTGACTATTGTGGTGATGAAGATGAGGTTGCGAAGATACAGTGCAAGTAATCCTCACGTAATTAGCACCTTGGTGTGGCTGTGGCATAGATGATAATTGTGGTGATGCAGGTGAGGGGGAGAAGGTACGGATAATTCTCGGGCAAACGCGGTCTTGGCGTGGCTGAGGCGTAGGTGTGATGTCAGCTTGGCGGTGTGGGACTGCAGGTTACTGTGCCGGAATTAGGGGACTGTTTGTAATGGTTAAGGAAGGGTTGTCTCTATGGGAAATTGTGACCTACTTATGAAGCCTGTGCAGAGTTTAAGAGGTGAATGTTTACCTATACGTGGATATCTGCTCACACACACACACACACACACACACACACACACACACACACACACACACACACACACACACACACACACACACACACACACACACACACACACACACACACACACACACACACACACACACACACACACACACACACACACACAAGTAGGCCTTTTTTCTCAAGTGGGACTTTTTCTTATATATTTTTTTTTTTTATTGCCCTCGGCTG
>NC_059295.1:29293227-29298227 GCF_017591435.1 Portunus trituberculatus | reverse complement strand
CAGCAACAACAACTGTAGCACCGAGTCAGGAGTAGTGACAATTTTACTTTTTTTTGCATTTTGTTGTTGATGTAGTAGTAGCAGTAGTAGTAGTAGTAGTAGTAGTAGTAGTAGTAGTAGTAGTAGTAGTAGTAATAGTAGTATAAAGCAGCAGCAGCAGCAGCAGTAGTAGTAGCAGTAGTAGTAGTAGAAGTAGTAGTATAAATAGCAGTAAGTAGCAGCAGTAGTAGTAGTAGTAGTAGTAGTAGCAGTAGTTGTTGTTGTTGTTGTTGTTGTTGTTGTAACAGTAGTAGTAGTAGTAGTAGTAGTAGTAGTAGTAGTAATAGACTAGTAATAATAGTAATTTTAGCAGTTGTCATAATAGTAGCAGTAGTAGCAGTAACAGTAGCAGCAGTAGTTCTAGTAATGATAAAGATAGAAAAAGCAGTAATAGCAGTACTAGTAGTAGTAGTAGTAGTAGTAGTAGTAGCAGTACTGGTAATAGTAGTAATAATAGTAGTAGTAGTAGCAGTACTAGTAGTAGTAGTAATAATAGTAGTAGTAGCAGTAGTAGTAGTAGTAGTAGTAGTAGTAGTAGTAGTAGTAGTAGTAGTAGTAGTAGTAGTAGTAGTAGTAGTAGTAGTAGTAGTAGTAGTAGTAGTAGTAGTAGTAGTAACAGTGGTAATAGTAGTTACAGTAGTACTAATCATCAGCATCATCATCATCATCCTCATCAATCTTTATTTCATGATATACAGTAAGCTGTACATCACATAATATTGCACATATAAAAATCTCTACAAGGTTAGTGAATTTGCACCGTTTCATGACAAATTAGCATCACTCATATAATTTAAAAAAAGAAAATAACGACACATTTTCTTGGAAAAATAAATAAAAAGTATATACGATTCCATTTAAAAGGTGTTTTCATTAAAAATTGAAATCGTAGGGTTTCTTTGTTATATATATATATATATATATATATATATATATATATATATATATATATATATATATATATATATATATATATATATATATATATATATATATATATATATATATATATATATATATATATATATATATATATATATATATATATATATATATATATATATATATAATATCTTAAAATATATATATGATATTCAGAAGAGGAAAAAACAATGCATGTCAAAAAATCTGTAACAAACAGGAGGACAATATAACCGATGTGTAATCGCCAGGGTCGATACCATTGTTAATGTTTTGGACAAGGTTTTCATGTCTTCTTTTTTTTTCTTCTTTCCTTTCCTTTCCTTTATTTGAAGAAGTAGTAGTACTCGTAGTCGTAGTAGTAGTAGTAGTAGTAGTAGTAGTAGTAGTAGTAGTAGTTGTTGTTGTTGTTGTTGTTGTTGTTGTTGTTGTAGTAGTAGTAGAACTAGTAGTAGTAGAAGTAGTAGTAGTAGCAGTAGTAGTAGAGTAGTAGTAGTAGTAGCCGTAATAGCTACAACAGCAGCACTAGCATTACCATGAGCACCTTCATTAATAGTATAAGTAATAACAGTAATAATAGGTACTACAAGTAATGAATAGCCGCTCTGCGAGAAACTATTGATCCTAGCACGCCTCACCTCATTCTTTCTCCCTCGCTTCCTTCATTCCTCCTTCCTTCCTTCCGTCCACTGTTATTAATGAAGTGTGTTAGTTAATATTGTTAATAAAAATGCGTCTGGGATTTTTATGGCTCATCTCCCTCATAAGCCTTACCCACTTCCTCTTGTCTTTTACTTCCCCTTGTGAATCTGATCTCTGGGTAGACTCTCTAATTATTGGGTTTTATCGTTTTGCGTTTGTGAAAGTATTGGGATTACCTTAAACTTTACCACCGTGACTGATCGTATTCCCTCCTTTTCTTGTGTCCTTACAAATATTTTTTTTACAATACTAGAGAGAGAGAGGGAGAGAGAGAGAAAGAGATGAGGAGGGAGGGAGGGAGAGAGGGAGAGTGAGATTATTCAAATTAACTTAGAATTGCACGAGAAAATATTGAAAGTGCTCACACAATAATGATTAAGGGTGCGCGTGTGGTGATGACGCGTGCGCGCACACACACACACACACACACACACACACACACACACACACACACAATAGCAACAAATATCTAATGAATAAATGATGCCAAATTATAAAATGAGGAAAAAAGTCAAAATTCCCAAGACACAGATGAGAAAATTCGAATTAAGCTAATTAGAAAATAAGCCTTTGTTATAAACTTGCTTCAAGAGAGAGAGAGAGAGAGAGAGAGAGAGGTTAGGGAGGACAGACTTCGAACGACAATCTCATGAGAAATAAAAA
Organism: Portunus trituberculatus; assembly: GCF_017591435.1. Classification (NCBI taxonomy): domain Eukaryota; kingdom Metazoa; phylum Arthropoda; class Malacostraca; order Decapoda; family Portunidae; genus Portunus; species Portunus trituberculatus. The sequence goes on along the minus strand of NC_059295.1, from coordinate 29,295,902 downwards.
TGTGTAAATGGAGGAGAAGGAAGAGGTAGAGGAAGAGAGAAAGAAAAATATGAATGAGAAGGAAGAAGAAAAGGATAAAGAAGAGCAAACAAAAGTGGATCTTAGAAGGGAAGTTTACAATTATCTTGGAATAATTCTGAAACTGGAGTAAAAAGTCTCTAAATGCTCAAGTAATAGTGGGCGGGACTGGAAAGTATCATTTAGAGGACCGGAGGGAATGAAAAGTGCTAAAATGGTGTTGGTAATGGACTGGGAATATTGAGAATGGACTAGGACTGGTACTGAAGGGGACTGGTACTGAAGGTAATAAATGCTGAAACTGCTAAACTGGTGCTTGTGGCGTGTTAGTGAGTTGTGGAGCTCTATGCAAGCTAAGAAGTGATAAGTGGATTGGGTATAACTATGACTGGGGAATACTGACATAGGAAGTATTGGGGGTCCCTTCATGTCCCTGCCAGCTGCTGTAAGAAGGTTATAATGTTTTGTATCCCCTGTGTGTGTGTGTGTGTGTGAAGTGTATGAGTGTATGCGTAACTGTATGAGTATGTGAGTTCAATGTTTACGATTATTGAACGTGTGCATATGTGTGTGTGTGTGTGTGTGTGTGTGTGTGTGTGTGTGTGTGTGTGTGTGTGTGTGTGTGTGTGTGTGTGTGTGTGTTAAGTCGCGTACACAAAAGGGAGTTCATTCCATTTTAAGTTCGCTTATATACGAAACGCCGTGCTCCACAACGTGTGTAATTATTATTTACTTACCTCGCACAATAGCGACTTACCTCCCCCAAGCTACTCCAGTTGGCTACACTTTACCTCCTCGTCCCCCCTCGCCCCTCGCCATTTCCCTCCACTCACCTGCCTCACTTTTTTCAGCAGTCCTGCCTTCAGCTCCCGCACCTCTCTTCGCCTTTCCCACCCATCACTTCATACTACTGCATCTCTTGCCTTCTTTCACCTTTCAGTCTGTTTTCTCGCCTTTTCCCTCCTCTCCTCACTTTTTAGCCCTTCGCCTCTCGCCTTCCTTGGCCTTCTAGTTTTTTATTTACTTATTTTTTCTTTTCTTTTTTTACCTTTGACCTCTTCTCAGGCCTCTTCTCTTGCCTTCCTTCACCTCCCACTTTACTTCTCGTCTCATCCTTTTCCTTTTCATTCTTCGTCATTTGTTTATCGCCTTCCTTGTCCTTCGAGTTTCTTTTTCCTCTTTTTTTTCATTCTGTTCATCTCTAGTTTCGTCGATTGCTTTCCTTCAATTTCCTTTTTGTTTTCTTGCTTTATCCTAGATTCGTTCCACTCTTCAACCTCTCTCTCGCATCTTCCTCGGCTTCTCAGTTTCTTCTATCGCTTTCTTTTTTATGCTGCCAGTCATCCCTTTGGCTTTGTTTCTTGCCTTCAGCTTTCGTTTCTCGCTTTCCTTAATGTAGTTCCTTTCTCCCGTCCTCATTTTGCTTCTGACTTCCTGCCAGCCTTCGTCTCTAATTTTCTCTTACCTCTTATATAGTGTTTTTTTTTCCTCCCTCTTATCCTCCTTCTCTTATGTTCTATTTTCTTTTCCCTTTTCCCGTCCTCTTTTTGCCTCTGTCCACCTACCATCCTATTGTGTTGCTTCACTTCCTAGTTTCTTCTCTCTCTTGTATCTTCCATCACCAAACTGCTTACCTCGTTTGTGATCTTTTATTTTCTAGTTTTTTTTTTTTTCGCCCTGTTCTCACTTCCTTCCTCCGTGTAATCCTCCTCTTCCGCCTTTTACCTCCCCTAGTCTTTCCCTCTTGTCTCTCCCCTTGCCTCATCTCCCTGCAGTCGCGTCCTAATCATTAAATCATGCTGCAGGCCCATTCACGCCCCACATTCTCTCTTTACCCTTTCCCTCACCCACTGTCACCTCACACAACCTCCTCCTTACGCGCCTCACTACTTCACGCTCCTTCCTTCCCCGGAGTTCTCTTTTCCCCACTTCGCCACGCACTTTTGGCCCGACTCTGTGTCCACTTCAATTGCCACTCACCATTCCGCATGCCCTCATAAACCTTTTATATTGATGCTGCAGACAACGACACACACACACACACACACACACACACACACACACACACACACACACACACACACACACACACACACACACACACACACACACACACACACACACACACACACACACACTGGAACTTTTGGACGCTTCTGTATTTCCTCCTTCCTATGACATGAAATCTTTCAAGAGGAAGATTTCAAGACACCTATTCTCAAATTCTGGATGATCCTTTTGACCCTATTTTATAGTACTGGCTTTCTCAATGGTGCTTTTTTCGCGTATTTTTATTGGCATTGGCCACTGTCCCTCTTACATAAAACACGTGCGCGCACACACACACACACACACACACACACACACACACACACACACAAAAGCGCTGTGATAAGTTCCGCATTCCGCCTCCGCCGCCATCACAGCATTACTAGCAGTCTCATTACCGCGGCAGGGAAACCGTTTTCTTCCTCCCGCGGCGTTCAGGGTGTCTTAATTAATCTGGCACTCGTGAACGATATTAATCCCCAAAACGCAGGAAATCCTCAACCTCGGCAGCGGCGCGGCGGGCAGAATGCTAGACGAGGGCAATTTGTCACGTACGCTACGAGGGAGGCGGGCGGGAATACAGCTTGGTTTATGTAAGGATTATGATA
>NC_059295.1:29258227-29285727 GCF_017591435.1 Portunus trituberculatus | reverse complement strand
AGTTAACCAATACTCTCAATCATTCACCACTATTCTGTCCACCTCCCTAATTCAAGAGTTAATCAGTACTCTCAGTCATTCATCTCTTTCTCTGGTTAACTCTGGAACTTCCTACTTAGTGCTGTGTTTCCATTTTCCTATGACTTGAATTCATTTAAGAGGGAAGTTTCAAAACATTTATCCTATTCTTTTGGCTAACCCTATCGGACCTGATCGGGAAATGGCCTCTAAGTAGGCCTTTTCTTTAATCGTTTATGTTGCCCTTGGCCAAGTTCTTCTCTTACATAAACTTCATTAAAAGGTAAAAGCAAGGATTTCCAAATCAGTGTCAGTTTAGTTTCAGAAGTGTTTTGATATTCCTCTATCAGTATCATTTTATCCATTTCACTACGATATTTCTTTATGTAAGAGGACGACTGTCCAAGGTATGAGTGGAATCCTCCATACAGTAAGGCATATTCCATACATATAACAATTCACAACATTAAAAGCGATGTATGAAATCTTTACAAAACATCTACAAGAAATAAGGGAATAAAGAGAAAAGATTTTCCAGTTTCCAACGAATATAATGTGTGGAGGTGTCTGTAAAAGTAGAGAAGGCATTTCAGATTGGTGAAGGAGTAAGGAAAGATATGACATAAAACAGTAAATGGAAGCAAACATTTAAGTCAGTCAGTTAGTCAGTAATTTAGTCGGTCTGTTCATACAGATAGATATCTTGTAACAATACCTTGATAACCTCAATGATAGGAGTAAATAAAAACACTTGTAACAAGGTTCCCTAGGAAACGCTACACAAGTGGCGTTTTCGACGTTCTATAGTGGATGGGCTCGTCCGTGTGGGGCCACTGAACTGGAAAAGCCTTACTTTTACTGTAGTTAAGTTGCGTAGGTTAGACAGTTTTAGGAAATGGCAATTCAATATTTGTCTCTTCAATACTGGAAGAATATTTACATACTTTTCTTCTTTCTATAAACACTACTAGTGTAAGTCAGAGCTCAGTTTCTGTCTCCGATTATTATTATTATTATTATTATTAAATATTTTTGTGGTCATATGTGAATATTAAGAATATTTGTTTTATCTTCCTTTTCCCAACTTTAGATTTCTACCTTAGTCATTTTCTCACATTATTTGCACATTATATGTCTCTCATTAGATTTCCTTGTATAATTCAGTTTTTATTATTTACTGTTGCTTGAGTCTATCCTCCTAAAAAGAAGTACTCTTAGTTATGAAAATTCATAACTTTATCATAATGACTATGGGTTTTTCATAACCTCTGCCATAGCAATGAGTTATTTAGTTATGGCTGAGTTTGTTAGCACATATATGTATATAAAATATACGTTAATTGATAGAGAAATAGATAAAAAATAACAAGATAACTGTACACTATATTTGTTTCATGGCCGTTATGTAGTTATTAAACTGTATATATCTTGAATTAAGAAAACTAGCCCCTAAAACAAGATCTACCACCAGAAGGCAGCTTCAAAAGTAAATAGTAATAAGCAGTCACCACTCGAATGCCTCGTTTTTTATCACCACAAAAATTCCACCACCACCACAAGTAATTACAAAGACAACAGCAACAATAACAACTCGGACACCGTCATGAGAACAAGAAAACTTAATTGATCTTGAGATTAATCTTGTTACTCATAAGCTTTATAAAGAGAATTTCCAGAGAGAGCACTTTGTTGGTCAATGTTTGTCTCAAGATCACCAAGCCACAATATCAGCACAGGCTAATCTGTATCTTTTATTGAGATCAGCTCACTCAGTTTACAAGAACGAAATCTCCTTGGTTAGCGCACACGGATTTGTTTGTGACTTACTTGGCCATGCTGACTTAAGTGCGATTCTTAAGCCTTATGACACCTCCGAAAAAAATCATAGCATTGCAGATAATTTTCTTACAATTTTATGGCGCTTATGATAGACTTAGTTTATGAAATATCTATGTAAAATTTCCTCCATTTTCAGGGCTTATTACAGATTCATAGCATTATGACTTTTTATAAGTACCGCCCCTGTAATTTTATAATAATATGGTTGTTTCTGTTTCACTTTTAGCTTTGGATTTCGAATAACATTTTTTCCCTTCCTGGGAGGTAACCTGTAACCTGTTGTTTTATGAGCATGTAAAATATTGTTGCTTTACCTTTCTCTTTTCCACCTCAGATTTTTCCTACATTATTTTGTCGAATTTCTATAAACGTCTATTCTTGTAAACCTGTGTTTATTATGTCTCCTGTTATATTTTTGTCTTTCGATCATGAGTGAATATCAAGATATGGTAATTTAATCGGATTTTATTTTCAATGAATATTTATTCCTGTAAGTCGGTGTTTATTCCCAGTCTCTTCGTATCTGTTGTTTTGCAATCACATGTGAAGAATATTACAGCGTGAACATTAATCTTCTCATCGCCTTAATTTTTCACGTGGCACTAAGCATAACGTCACTATAATCTACTCGTGGCATTTTTTCATCAGACTTCATGAATAAATCCGTTTTGCTTCACGGGAAGTATTGTTGCGCCATGATTTAATTCACCGTCGTTTCCTAGAATACACGTAAACCTGAACTGTTCTTCCTGTAGTGTCGGTTTTCCTTCTAGATATTGGAGATATATGCTCACATTTTCATAGTAAGTGTGAGACTCCTAAATATTACCTACGAGTAGTTTTCTGATGTCTAAATGTCTTCCTTTTCTTTAAATATCAGTATGATCACACATTTCTCCATAATGAGGATAAATATACCATGGTTTTCTCTTTGTTGAATTTTTTCTTATTATTTCATTTTGTTAACTCCTCTTTTTAGTGTGCAGGACATTTTATTCAATAGTTGACTTTCTGTACTTGGAACAATTACTCTACGTTGAAACCTCTGAAACTTATCCTGAAATTAGAGTTCGGTCAGCTCCTATCCGTAACGTTAGAGAAAAAGTGAATGTATACGTATATCTTTTTTTTCAGTACACGCAGAAGTTTACTATTCACGTATAACTGAATTGTACCTGACTGTATATCGCAGTTTGCAGACAATGGTCGATCAGTCAGTGAGCCTCTGCAAACACTATACAAGTTTTAACACTGCCTGCTAAAAACAAAACAACACCTATTATTAATATCTTCATTTGAATTTTATTAGTAGACGACAAAAGCAATCCTGCTAGCATTAAAAAGTTCTAGTTATTCTATTGCATTTTCTGTTATGAGAAGCGCCTTTCAGAATTTCACTGTAAACTTGCTGCAGATAATCATCTTAAGCTCCAGGAAAAAAACAAAACAATTGAGAGGTTTAGATGAGTAGATCGTCGCCTGGAATAAGAAAACATTCTAGCCAAAAAGCAGGTCACTTGTGAGAGGTGTAGTGTAGGAACAATGCCCTGTCACTGACCACGAACAAAGAGTCTAAAGAGATCGCCTCCATTGCCTGTAGGCTCGAGTTTGAAAGGAGGTATTAGTAGTGTTTATATTGACTATTTTCTCATGACTGCGCTACAATCGATTAGTCATTTTGTGGCTTGGATCTATCAAGTTAAGTTTTGGGTGACAAGCGTGGTATGCCTGATAAAAGACTCGAACTCGTGGTAATCTTCCTCCTTTTAACGTCTATGCGTCTGAGGTAGGCACAGCAAAGGATTTGAGTCTATGGTCTATGATACTGTTGAATCTTTTAGGGAGGACAAGTGTAATGTATCTTATCAAATATGGTCTCCACATTTTAACATGACTGAGATAGGCACAGTAAATAAGGCTTTCTTCTTCCTCTCACTCCTATTCTGTCCAACTCTCTACGCAAGAGTTAACCAGTACTCTCAATCTTATCTTCCTCTGGTAAGTTCTGGAACTCCCTGCCTGCTTCTGTATTTCCGTCTTCTTCTAAGAGGGAAGTTCCAAGAAACTTGTTCCTGAAATTTGGCTGATTCTTTACTACTCTTTCAGGGAACCAGCATTTCAAGTGGGTTTTCTTTTTTATGTTTCGTTGCCCTTGGATGGTTTTCCTCCTCCATTAATGAAAAAGGTTTATGTCTACAATGGTTAATATTTCACACTATTTCACATCTTTTCTACATTTAGTTTGAATTCATTGCATCAGATATCTAGTTTAGTATTTCGTGAATGAATACAAAATTAGGAGAAAAACAAGACTGAGTGTATATCATGAAATCGTAAAAGTTTGCCATGTATGACTATGTTCACCAAAGTCAGAAATGTAGTTCAATTTCGTGTTTCAAATGGAAAACCTTGAATATTTAACGCAAATAGATCTCTTTTATCATGCATTCATGAGTTGTGAGTGTTGCCCCGGATCTCAGCACAGGAGAGCAAGCTAGATTACTCTGCTCGTGTTTGCATTCAGAACTTCTTATAAATCTTTCTTCGGTGCGTTGACCTCCAGTAAAGAGAAACACCCTCACTCTTTTGTCAGAGCCCACGCCCCGCCACGCCCCGCCACACCCTTCCCTCACCAATCCATCTCCCCACCCCCATTATGTCACATCACCGTACCCTCACAATGTCCCCTTCCAGCACATCCGCACCACACCCACACGCCGCCCATGCTATGATTTCGCAAGGTACCATGCCATCACTATTGCTACCATTCATTCTGGAACTACCTGGCTACTTCTGTATTTTCATCTACCTATGACCTAAACTCATTTAAGAGGTACGTCTGAAGACATTATTTTATCACATTCTTTTAGCAAACTCTCTCGACCCTGTTCAAGGACTGGCGTCTCAGTGGAACTTTTTGTTTTATTGTTTTGTTGTCCTTGGCCAGTTTTCTCCTCGTACATAAAAGAAAAAAATCTTCACCACGTAAATTAATCATGTCAACTTGAACTTCTGACTAATTCTCGGGAATTTTTTTTTTCTTAATAAGAACAAGCTGGCGGACATTGTGCGTTTGTACACACACACATACACACACACAATTCTGTCAAGTACTAAGCGGAACAAATCAATATCAGTAAATCAATTGCTAAACAACAGCTATTGATTATTCGGCTGCTGCTGCTACTACTTCTACTACTACTACTACTACTACTACTACTACTACTACTACTACTACTACTACTACTACTACTGCTACTACTACTACTACTACTACTACTACTACTACTACTACTACTACTACTACTACTACTACTACTACTACTATTACTACTACTACTACTACTATTAGCACTATTACTGCCACTACCACTACTGAAACTGTTGTTATGCCTATGCCTATAACAAGAGAATTGGATATTACTGCTATTACTATTATTACTACTACTACTGTTATCATTACCACTACCACTACCACTACACTACCATCCTCTTATCCACTAACTATTCAACGTGGAGTTCACCCCGGAGTCCCCTTTTGGGGAGGGGACTATAAATGTCAGCAGGTCGGACTGCTCTCTCGGTAGCAACCAAAAATGTTTTAATATCTTCCTCAACTTTTTCATCATTAACTGCTGCAACATTTGTGGTCTTAGATCTAATTTTCAATCTATAGAGCACCACCTCTGCTTTACTAAACCACATTTTCTTTTCCTCACCAAAGCAACTGACAGTAGCCCCTTCTCTATTCACTCCTACTTCCTCTATCATCATTTTTGCTCCAAAGCTGGATGTTGCGTCATGTGCGCAATGACTTGACTTGCTCTCTTGCCCACGCCCTTGAATTTTCCGAGTTTTCAACCATCTGGCTTTGACTCAATACTCACTCTCGAACTATATTTATCTGTTTTGTCTATCTCTCCCCTAAGTCCTCTGATTTTAGTGAATTCTTTGACTATTTAACTTCTAAAGTGGAGCACTTTCTGTCTCCCTACCCATTCGCAGAGATTTCTATGATGTTTTCCATTTCCTGATGGAGTCCCTCCTATTGTTCTCAAAAACTGTGATTCCGTGCTTGCACCTTGCTTGGCCAAACTCCTTCAACTATGTTTGTCGACTTCTACCTTTCTGTCTTGCTGGAAGTTTGCCTACATTCAACCTTTTCCTGAAAAAGGTGATCGTTCTAATCCCTCAAACTATCGAGCTATAGTTTTAATTTCTTGCTTGTCTAAAGTTTTTTAATCTATACTCAATAGGAAGATTCTCAAATAATTTTTTTATGCAAGAGGGAAATTAACCAAGGGTAACAGAATATTTGAAATAAAGGCCCACTTCAAATGAGGATTCCTTAAAAAATTGGAAAAAATTAGCCTAAAGACAGAGACAAATGTCTTGAAACCTCCGTCTTAAAAGAAGTTAAGACGTAAGAAAATGGAAATACAGAAACAGGCAGGAAGTTCCAGACTTTACCAGAGAAAAGTATGAATGATTGAGAGTACTGGTTAATTCCTGTATTAGAGTTGGACAGAATATGGATGAGAAGAAGAAGAAAGCCTTGTGCAACGAAGCCGTTGGAGGAGGGGAAGCAAGCAGTTAGCAAGATCAGTAGAGCAGTTAGCATGAAAATAGCGATAAAAGATAGAAAGAGATGCAACATTCCGGCGGTGAGAAAGAGGCTGAAGACAGCCAGTCAGAGGAAGGGAGTTGATGCGACGAAAAGCTTTTGATTCCACCCTATCTAATAAAAATGTGTGAATGGAATCTCCCCAAACATGGAAGAGTACTCCATACAATGACAGATAAGGGCCCTTGTACAGATGGGCTAGAAAAACTGGCGGAGACGCCTCAGAACGCTCCACTTGATAGAAGTTGTTTAGCAAGAAATGAGATGTGAAGTTTCCAATTAAGATTATGAGTAAAGGACAGACCGATGATATTCAGTGTAGAAGAGAGAAACAGTTGAGTGTCATTGAAGAAGAGGGGATAGTTGTTTGGAAGGTTGTGTCGAGTTGATAGATGAAGGAATTGAGTTTTTGAGGCATTAAACATTAATAAATTTTCTCTACCCCAATCAGAAATCTTAGGAAGGATGGAAGTAGGGCGTTCTGTGGCGTCCCTGCGTGACCTGTTGACTTCCTGAATGGTTGCTCGACTCCAAAAGGACGTGGAAAGATGTAGGGTGGTTTCATCAGCGTAGGAATGGATAGGGCAAGAAGTTTGCTTAAATAGATCATTAATGAATAATAGAAAGAGAGTGAGAGACAGGACAGAACCCTGAGGAACATTACTATTAATAGATTTAGGAGAAGAACAGTGGCCATCTACCACGGCTGCAATAGGATAGTTGGAAAGGAAAATGGAAATCATTCCATTAGGAGCCGCATCAGCTAAGATCATATGGCACCGCTAGGGTTAACGGGAGAACGCTACATCTCCCACCGGGCAACTAGGTTTGGCAAGGACTTGAACCCGGGCCGCTTAGACCCGAGGCCCGATCACGAGCAGCTTTAACCAACTACGCCACCCAGCCTCCAGTCGGAAAGGAAACTTGAGATAAAGTTGCAGAGAGAAGGATAGAAACCAAAGGAGGACAGTTTTGAAATCAAAACTTAGTGTCAGACTCTATCAAAAGCTTTTGATATATCTAACGTGACAGTAAAAGTTTCACCGAAATCTCTAAAAGAGGATGACCAAGACTCAGTAAGGAACGCCAGAAGATCACCAGTAGAGCGACCTTGACGGAAACCATACTGGCGATCAGATAGAAGTTTTTGAAGTGACAGATGTTTAAGAATCTTTCCATTGAGGATAGATTCATAAACTTCCGACAAACAAGAGATTAAATCTTCTATCTGATCGGTATTGTGGCTTCCGTCAAGGTCGCTCTACTGGTGATATTCTGGCTTGCCTTACTGAGTCTTGGTCATCCTTTGTTAAAGATTTCGGTGAAACTTTTGCTGTTGCGTTAGACTTATCAGAAGATTTTCATTTCAAAACTGCCCTCCTACGGTTTTTATCCTTTCCTATGTAACTTTATTCTAAAGTATCCTTTCTTATCGTTCTATTGCAGCCATGGTAGACGGCTACTGTTCGTCTCATAAATCTATTAATACTGGTGTTCCTCAGGGTTCTGTCCTGTCACCCATTCTCTTTCTTCTTGCCTTATCCACTCCAACGCTGATGATACCACGCTACATCTTTCAGTGTCTTTTCAGAGACGCCCAACCCTTCAGGAAGTCAACAGATCACACAGGGACGCCACTGATCGCCTGACATCTGGTCTTTCTAAGATTTCTGATTGGGGCAGAGAAAACTTATTAGTGTTCAACGCCTCAAAAAACTCAATTTCTCCATCTCTCAACTCGACACAACCTTCCAGACAACTCTCCACTCTTCTTCAATGACAATGAGCTGTCCCCCATCTTTTACATTGAATATCTTCGGTCTGTCCTGTACTCATAATCTTAACTGGAAACTTCACATCTCACTTCTTGCTAAGACACCTTCTATGAAATGAGGTGTTCTGAGGCGTCTCCTCCAGTTTTTCTCGCCCCTCCAACCGCGCTAACTCTGTACAAGGGCCTTATCCGTCCTTGTATTGAGATCTCTTCTCATGTTTGGGAGGTTCCACTCACACAGTTTTATTAGACAGGGTGAAATCAAAAGCTATTCGTCTCATCAACTCCCTTCCTCTGACTGACTGTCTTCAGCCTCTTTCTCACCGCCGAAATGTTGCATCTCTTTCTATTTTTTATCGCTATTTTCATGCTAACTGCTCTACTGAACTTGCTAACTGCATGTTTCCCTCCTGCGGCCTCGCTGCACAAGGCTTTCTTCTTTCTCTCACCCCTATTCTATCCAACTCATTAATGCAAGAATTAGCCAGTACTTTTAATCATCCATACCTTTCTCTGGTAAACTCTGGAACTCCCTGCCTGTTTCTATAATTCCATCTTCCTACGACTTGGTTTCTTTTAAGAGGGAGGTTTCAATTCATTTGTCCCTGACCTTTGGCTAACTCTTGGATCTTTAAAGGTACTAGCAATCAAGTTGGCCTTTTTATTTTACTTTTTCTTGCCCCTGGCAGGCTTCCCCTCTTGCATAAAAAAAATTCTATTAACAATACCCATACGGATATCTAAACAATGCACATACATCTCCCGCATTGGTAAGAGTGGTTGGGCAGTGATAGAATAATCCAAACTCATGACTACACATGAGCGAGAATCTGTGATATTACAAATTGGAGGTCAATCTTAGCAGAGGAGAAAAGAACAAGGAAGATCACGCATACTTCCTTCTTGCCACTGCGTAAACTGAAGCTGAGGAAAACGAAAGAGAGATATGTAAAACGAGGAGTGATTAGATGAATAAGAATTAAGAGGAAAAATAATGTGAAAGATAAGATGAAAAATCAAATGAGAGATAAGAAAAAAATTGATGGAATAAGATATAAGAGGTAAAAGGAAGGATGAGAGGAATTATTTAATGAATCCCAGAAATACGGAAGAGAAGAAGTAATGAGAAAAGATGAGGGATAAGAAAGAAGATTAGATGGAATAATGTAAGATAATAGGCAAAAGAGAAAATTAAAGTAAAAAATATTGATTGACATCATATTTTCGGCAACCATAACAATGAGGTAAAGCAAAAAGACAGATAAAATTCTCCAAGTTGATATACGACCTAATGAACTCAAGCAAACATTATAGCAGAGGAGAGTTTCCAATACGTATTACTGTAAAGAAGATGCATGATAAAAGAACGAAATGAAAAGCCAGGATCTAACGCAGGATACATGACTTAAGACCTGAACCACGCTACTTATGATGCCTGGAATATAAGAATAAGAGAAAGAGGAGCGTAGAACAACAGCCATATACTGAGAGGAAGAGTAATAACAATGAAAATGGTGATGAGGCAAAATGAGCAATATGTAAACTTCGGATAATGAGACGAAGAACAATGAAAGAGTAGGAAAAGAGCAAGGAGTGAGAGGAAACAGGTCATAAGAACTGAAAGAAACACAGTATAATAAAGAGACAAAAAAAGAACAATAAGCCTCGTACAATAGGCGGGAAGAAAAGACCCAGATTGTAAGAGAAAAAAGCAGATCAAACAGCACATCCGACCAGCAACTAAATTAAACACACACATGGAGAGGATTTCAGCGACAAAGAAAACAATATACGAACATAGATAAAAAAAAAAAAAAAAGAGAGAGAAAAGAGGGAAAAAAGTACGAAACCTAGAAGGTGAGAGAGAGAGAGAGAGAGAGAGAGAGAGAGAGAGAGAGAGAGAGAGAGAGAGAGAGAGAGAGAGAGAGAGAGAGAGAGAGAGAGAGAGAGAGAGAGAGAGAGAACAGGTTAGACAATGCACCAAACCAGCAGATGAACTGAATTAAAAGACACACCTGAACACACTCTCAGCCACACGTATCCTTCATGAACACGCAATAGGCCAGTGGGACAAAGAAATCAGTGTCTATAAAAGAGAGGGGAAAATAATCAAACCACCAGCCGTCCAAAATGAGGGATTTTCGTCTACCGCAGAGTTTCAGAAGCGCGACAAGCGATTATAAAAAGAGGAAGTCATTATGCTCTGCTTTAATCTGGCGGGATTGCGTGTGATCGCCGCCAGCTCCCGTCCGCCCACAGCTTCGTCTCGCCGCGGCCCTGCAGGTGAAGCGCGTCCCTGTTCCCGCCTCCCCCCCCACTCTCTCTCTCTCTCTCTCTCTCTCTCTCTCTCTCTCTCTCTCTCTCTCAGCTTGTGTCCAACCTCCCCCCACCTTTGCAGAATATTTTGCACTTTTATGACGCATTTTTGACTATCGTTGATGTCATTTGCACTTTTACCTGCAATGCAGTTTTTTTTTCCCCTTCATCTTTTTTTCAGATATCTGTTTCGTTTTTTTTTCTGCTGTTCGATTTTGGCGGCGTATTTTTATAATCCTCTCTTTTTTTCTTTCTTTTATCTTTTCTTTTTACAATCATTACGCTTTGTTTCGTTCATCCTTTCTATTTATTTTTGTTTGTTTCTTTGTTTGTTTGTTTTTGTTTTTCTTCCCATTTTTGCTGTGTCTATTTCATTAAAATCATGCACGTTTTATTAGCACAAAATGCAATATAATCTTTGCCGGCCTTTGTATCAGGATATGCTTTTTCCTTCTGCATGTTCTTCTTTTGTTTGTTTTGCATCGCAACGTCTTCAGGACATTTTTTTTTTTTTTTACGACAACATAACAAGTGACATTCAATTGCTAAATCAAACACGTTTATTTTTATTTTACTCGCCAAGATTATAGCAAAGGCATTTTTCTTCCCTTCAAATCCCTTCAATTTTCACCACAAAGACTTTTGTTTCCTGCTTTGATGACAACAGATAGTACAACTTCTAATATTTTACAATTAAATCTCACATATTCTGCTTTTTCACTAACATCAGAACATAATCTACGACGACTTTTATTCCAGAACATTCTCGTCACAATGCCTTCAACAGTTTTCTGTTTCTTTTTATGACAACACAATATAACTTTTGGTACCTTCACCTGTCACCTGCCTCTTGTATTTTCTTAGGGCGATCGTCGAGTGGACGTGGCCAGCGTTGGATGACTATGAATTACTAAGACTATGAAGGGGAATAGACTTGGGTGAACAAAGGAAGAGTTTTAGACGAATAATATTGAAGGGAAAAATAAGCTTAAGAGACAAGATAGTTAGAGGTGAGCTGAAAGAAAAATATCATAGGGGATAAAAGATCTGGGAATGATGAAATTATATTGCGTATGAGACAAGAGACGCCTACAGGTGGATATAGGAGGAGGTCTAAAAGAAAATAAGTGGAGAAAGATATAATTAAATTGAAGATGAGACAGAAATTACCTCCAGATGTTGAGAAAGTAGAGTTAAGGAGAGAAGAAAAAAGTGCAATGAAGGATGAAAATAGAGGGAAGAGGAGACAGAAGACGCCTGCAGATAACTTGGCAAGAAAAAAAAATATTGAAGAAAGAAAGTGTGGGAGAGATGTGATTGAATTAAAGATGGGAAAGAGGACGCCTACAGATGGAGAGGAGGAGATTTTGAAGAAATACAATAGAAAACATTAAGTTAATTCAAGGACGAGACAGAAAATTGTCGCTTGTAGTTCTGAAGGGTATGATTTCGTCTATTCCATCCACTGTGATATGGGTCAGGCGTTACAGGCCAATGAAGACTTACCGTGCAAAAACAATAGGAACACGTAAAAGAGAAAGCACTGGAATGATGGACTGTACAGTAAACGCGAGAAAACTGTTGCATACAGGCACACAAATTAAAGGTAAAAGTCAATACCTGCAACGATGGATGGACCATAATGTTCAGTGAGGCGAATTGTGGGTCTTCACAATGACTGAACACCATAAAAAATTCGACGAAAAAGGGAGAAACAAAATGAATCGTTCGTGGATGCCAATGTCACGAGTGAATACATGAGAGGACAGAGCGGTGAGCAATGGCAGTTCATGATACAGTAGTCAAGCTGTGTCTGATTATCAAGAATGAAGAATGACTGAACATCGGAGTGGATTCAGTACTTGGTGTGCTTCGATGGTGAACGAAGAACTGCCTATTGAATATTGAACGATACTTTTTGACTGCAGTTGAAGTTGTGTTGTTTCTATGTAAGTGGAGCTCTGGCTAACGATGGAAAAAATGCCCTATAAAAGTGTCGGTCTCTGAAAAAGAAAGTACGTAGCCAAATTTCAAATTAGTAGGAAAGTTTTTTGAAATTTTCTTAGTGTCTTCGTTCGGTGTCAATTATAGCACCACATATGGGTGACAGAAGTAATAAACATTGGTGTTTGATTTCTACTTATTTTCTCTGTTGAAATTCACTATTTTTTTTATAAAAGCTTTCTACCTTTGAATTTGAACGGTACAAATTTACATGTACACTATCAAAACTTCAGCTCATTCACTTTGTTATCATGTGAGTCAGTACATCAGAGAATGTCAGAGATGCAACTGTTTTTTATTTGTATAATAGTTTAACAAAGCAATATAATGAAGGTCTGATGTGTTTATGTTGAATCTGTGTTTGTGTGTGTGTGTGTGTGTGTGTGTGTGTGTGTGTGTGTGTGTGTGTGTGTGTGTGTGTGTGTGTGTGTGTGTGTGTGTGTGTGTGTGTGTGTGTGTGTGTGTGTGTGTGTGTGTGTGTGTGTGTGTGTGTGTGTGTGTGTGTGTGTGTGTGTGTGTGTGTGTGTGTGTGTGTGTGTGTGCAATAAAACGTGTTACTGATTCAGGTGTTGTAGTCAAGTTTAAAGGGTAACTATAGGACAAGGCAGTCAGAGGACTAGATATAGATATTTTTCCTACGTTGGGTTAGAACAGCTGCCATTGATGAGAAGAAAGCCTTTGTCAAGCACTAGATTCATCAAAGCTGGGGATGATGTTGCTGATTTATGGCAACCTAACTGAATTTCCCAAGCAAAATATCAGTGAGGAAAATGAAAATGAAAATCCTGAACAGACATAGTGAATAAAGAAAACTCTAAAGGAATAAATCTATAACTGTTTTTTTTTTTTTTTTACGTAAAGCTAGCCCTCTGTATAGTAAGTAAGTAGTTAGGAAGCTCAGCAGGCAGGTGGGCAGTTGTGTAGGTAAGTAATGCGAGTCTTACAAATCCTGTGGGGATCATGACGTCACCAGCGAAATGGATTAGTCACAAAGAAAACTTATCTCCTCCTCAAAGGAAGTGTCTTTTTACAGAGTCATCAGTAATGGCCTTCTACAATGCGGTCACTTGATACCTTTTCATCTTGAAGAGCCACTCTGTGCTAGGTGATCCAGCAAAAACTGCCCACTAGACTCGATCATCTTTCAGAGCATTCAATTCACAAATCCAGTGAATCATCGAAGATTCTTTATATCATTGTTAGTTCAAGAGGAAGGGCAAACCCTGTTTCAAAGGATTTCCCTCCCACTGCCACTTCCGCACCACGACCTGTCTGAATGCCCGACCCAGAATGGAAAAAGACGCGGCTCTCAAGTGGGGTCTGGAGAATCTTGCCGTCTTTCTACAATAAAACCCGACACAACCTTCTTGTCTTTCGAACTTTGAACCCGATACAACCCTCCCCTCTTTCCACCACAGAACACCACACAACCTTCCTGTCTTTCCACCGTAGAACACCACACAATCCTCCCGTCTTTCCATCATAGAACACCACACAACCCTCCCGTCTTTCCACCATAGAATACCACACAATCTTCCTATCTTTCCACCATAGAACACCACATAATCTTCCTATCTTTCCACCATAGAACACCACACAACCCTTCCTTCTTTCCACCATAGAACACCACACAACTCTCCCTTCTTTCCACCATAGAACACCACAAAATTCTCCCGCCTTTCTACCATGGAACACCACACAAAGTTCCTGTCTTTCTACTCTAGAGTGTTCCATAACCCTTCAAGTTGCATCTAAAAAATACTCCAATGCCTTATTAAAAGATCTGATTCGTTAAGCAATACAGCGATCGCCAATCAGAGAACGTCATACCAAAATATTACTTTTTTTCGGTAATCATTGAACATCCGTGAAATAAAAGATGTTTCATGAACTTCTAGAGCCACCTTTATATTGATCCACTATGTTACTAGCTTCAGATCACTATCATGCTCTACGTATTCCTACACACACACACACACACACACACACACACACACACACACACACACACACACACACACACACACACACACACACACACACACACACACACACACACACACGACTACACAAAACAATATATCGTAGCAGCCAGAGTTTGATGACTAATTTCAACTTACCCCAAGCTTCGGGTTACCTCTGGCGGTGTGAGAGGAAGTGTGGGGAAGAAATGCTGAAGCTCATCAACATTATTAACAGAAGCTTCGTGAAAGATACATGAGATTTACTCCTTTAGCCTTGTAATTCTAAAGAAGATATGACATAAGAACATCAGGAAATAAGGGAAGCTATAAGAAGAACACATCAGATCTACACGCGGTAGTCTCTCGAAGTAAAAGTAAAAGAACAAGAATATATCGTTAGGTTTTTATATGTGAATATTAACGCGAATATGACAGGGAAGTTTAACAGAAACATGACGCGTAGGAGCCGTTGCAGTTTCTTACTCCATACTTTTCCATGGACTGCGTGGGAGATAAAATGTTTCTTTTTAACGTCATCCAACTGCGCCTTGACAACTGAATGTATGGAGATTCAATTTACCCCAAAGTCAAAGATACTGACGCGTGAAATTTATGAGCATACGGGAGCTGTGTACCAGTGACTGCCCACCACTCCATCGTTTATATCTACGCCTTGAGAGAGGATGGCTATCTTGGAAAATTGAAATATGATATAGATTGATAACAAATCAATATAAATAAAGTACATAACTATTAAAACCTGATATTTTTTTCAGTTGAACCTCTTATGGATTTGGAAGAAGAACACTGAAGGGAGACATTTCACCAATACAGTCGCAACAATCACCACTGCCCAAGGTGAGCTTGATAAATGTACTCATCTTTAAATAGAAATAGGTATATGTAAACCAAGAAAGAGAAAAGGTGGAGAGCCAACCCTTGGTGCAGTGGAACCATGCGTGCTTTGTCGTCCGAGGGTCTCCAAGCGCACGGGTTCGAGTCCTGTCCACGGTCCGAGTTTAGGTTGGGCTTCCTCACTCGGGGCAACGGTTTCCTAGCGGGTGGACTTTGAGATAGGAGATGCCCCCAAAAATACCTCCTTTAACCCATAAATTCATATATAAAGCCCACATGGTAAAAAAAAAAAAAAAGGGACACTGAAAGTACACATCTAGCCAATGATCGCCGGTGTCCAAGATAATTTTGATAAATTTACTTATTCTGAACCGTTCCACCAATACATAACCGTGTAGAGAAGTGATAGAGATCGGTGCTTCAGATCTCGAGCGTGTACTTCGCCTCACTCCATCGCCTCCGCCACTTCTGAGCAGTTTTATCGCTGAGTCGCCGAGAGCCGCGAGCCAGACGTGCATGGAAGGGATGGGAGGAGGGAAGCACGGTTGGAGAATACGAGTAACGGAACAATTTGACCGGAGCATGTTTCGGATCAATAGACACTCGAGTTTCTCTTTTCGTTACTTTCAGCTGACTGTTGTTCTTGAAAGTTGGCGAGGTGGTGGTGATGATGCTACTCAGTCCTTGAACGCTCTCCTCCCCTCCTTCTCCTCCTCCTCCTCCTCCTCCTCCTCCTCCTCTTCCTCCTCCTCCTCTTCCTCCTCCTCCTCCTCCTCTTCCTCCTACCTCTTTCTCTTCCAGGAAGTATGTTGTGAATACCTTTAAATGTTTTGGTTCACGGGCTGATGTAGAGGAAAGGTTAAGACTAATTTCAGTAAGGGAGGAAGTTTGTTAAGCAGGAGTGACAGAAGAAAAGATGTCGATTTTGTTGGTGCTATTATGTATAGTGGTGATAGTATCGGTGGTAGTGGTGGTGATGTTATTCCTCTTTTTCTTCATCTTCTTATTTCTAATTTCTTATTTTTTTAGCAGTAATACAGTAGTAGTAGCAGTGTTTCTTCCTGGTTCTTCTTTTTGTCTTCCCTCTCTGTACTTTTCTTCACAGCCTCCAAATATTAATCCACGAGACTATACGTATATGATAAACACACAACTCCCAGCAATACAGTGACTTTTCAAGTAAAAGTCACTCCATGTTGGACCATTAAAGCAGAGTTCCCTAATTTACATCCATCATGCGTGAATCAGCATCAGGTGGGCAAGAGATGACCCCTCACATTACCATCTTACATTGACTGACTTTTCAAAAACACTTCCTCTCTGCAGTGATAATTTTTCTCTATACTATTCCATTTTTTTCCCTCCACTTTTTGCCTTCCAGGAAAACTAGATTTAGAGATTAGAAGTGAGATATAGGAAGATTTTCAGCATCATCACACACACACACACACACACACACAGAGAGAGAGAGAGAGAGAGAGAGAGAGAGAGAGAGAGTTATATTATTCATGGTAATATAACAAAAAAGTTGCGTTAGAAATTATCTAGTGGTCTCTCTCTCTCTCTCTCTCTCTCTCTCTCTCTCTCTCTCTCTCTCTCTCTCTCTCTCTCTCTCTCTCTCTCTCTCTCTCTCTCTCTCTCTCTCTCTCTCTCTCTCTCTCTCTCTCTCTCTCTCTCTCTCTCTCTCTCTCTCTCTCATGATTATCTTCCCTTATCTCATATAATCCCTAAATCTACTTTACCTGAAGCATAAAAAAAGTGACGTGAAAAACATTAAAAAGTAAAGAAAAAATCATTGCATAGGTGTTTTTTTTTTTTTTTTTTTTTATTATCTCTTCACTTGTTTTCATCGTCGTTTTGACCATTGCTTTTACTCGAGATATTGACCTGACTATTTGCATCGACAGTACAACGAATCTTCACCTTCAGTAGTTTTGCCATTTCATAGTTTAACGGAGTGTCACATTGTCCAGTATCTTAACTCATAAGGTTAAAAGAAAAGTGGATAGCCTTAATTAAAGTTAAAGATAGTGTGCACTTCTATATATTTCAAAACGTTTCTTTATCCTTTTTCTTTCCCAACAAGCCTTCTCCCCTAGCAACCAACAGTGAAGTGTTATACGGATGTAGAAATCTAGCTAGAACAGAATATTTTCTCGAATATTTTTCCCCTTTTTATGGGTGTTTTTGCGCCAGTCTTTTCCCTGCCGCAAACAAATAATTAAGTTTATGAATCAGAAAAATAACCGCTATCTTATAATTAGCTAGACATCATTATATTATGTTAAAGTATCATTATGTCTTCTAAAGCGTCATAAATCTCCACGTGTTATAAGAAGTAAAACAGGAATGGCTGGACGTTGTTTTCAATCTGGCAAATCAGTAGTAATAGTAAATTAGACATTGCATATATTTAGACAAAGGTTTCAGACAAACATCCTATAAGAGGCTGAAAGAAAATATCCTGCATTGTAAAGGTATCAGTATTATTATACCCTTGGACCTTCTTTCGATTTATTTATTTTTATTCATACTATGTGGGCTTTTCACGGGAATTTATGGGCTAAAGGGGATACTTTTTAGGGTACCTCCTATCTCAAAGCCCACCCGCTAGGAAACCGTTGCCCTGAGTGAGGAAGCCCAACCTGCACTCAGACCGTGGACAGGATTCGAACCCGTGCGCTTAGAGACCCCTCGAATCCCAAAGCACGCATGGTTCCACTGTACCACGGCGGCCACAAATTATTACAATACCTCACTCTAGTACATTCTTCTTAAAGTAAGAGAAACCAACACATGGTACGGGAATAAACTAAATAAGATTAAATATATAAAATATAAATAGGAAGGATCACACGTTTTCAAGCCATCGTGTCTATAAAAAATAACAAACCATTTTTTTTAATAAACTAACACGTTACAACTTTTGAATACGTCTTAGTCTTAAATCATTCTCCAATACATCTCGGCAGAAGCTTAATATACATTCTTTTTTTTTATATGATGCAGTTTATATAATAGAAGTTTAAAGAGAAACATCACAGAAACAGAGAAGTGAGCGGCATTACCTTTACTTAGAAGTGGTAAGTGTCTTTTTTTATCTATTTGCCCTCCTGAAGAGACGAAAATGAGTGTATGAATATTGCACTGTTGTTTGAGTAGCGAAGTGATGAACTGAAATTATTCTGCGATGGAGAGAAACGAAGGGCACGAACGATCGGTCACTGTGTGTGTGTGTGTGTGTGTGTGTGTGTGTGTGTGTGTGTGTGTGTGTGTGTGTGTGTGTGCAAAAACAAAACTAGTGGTGCTCTTTCTCCTTTTTTTTTTTTCTTTTCTCTCCTTTTCATCCTCATCCTCTTTTCGTTTATTCTTCTCAAGCTTCCCACGTTCTTCTTACCTCTCTTTTATTTTTATCTCTCTTCTCTATTCTCTTTTCCTCCTACGCTTCCCGGTGCCAGTTACACAAGGTTAAAGAGAGAGAGAGAGAGAGAGAGAGAGAGAGAGAGAGAGAAATAAATTAAAAAGAAGATGCCATAAACAATCAACACTAAAGGAAAAAGTAAAAACGCTTACAAATAAATGAAATAAAATGAAATAGAATCAACGTCCGTCTTATTTTCACAATGTTTCTTTTTCCTCCCTTATAATCCGTTCATTTATCAGCCAAGGTAGCTTTAGAACTTCTCACAAAACCACTTATCCTGAATAGAAAAAAAAAAAAAAGAATGCAATACGTAAAGATTATAATTCGAGTGAACGAGTGGCTTGAGATTAATTTCTTGCTTCGTTATTATGGAAGCGTCACCTATGACAGGTGAAACAAAGTCATCATACTGAACAAGATAGAGATTGCAATAATGGTGTAGGATGAACGAGTAAAAAACAGTAATCCTTTTTTCATCTCTCTCTCTCTCTCTCTCTCTCTCTCTCTCTCTCTCTCTCTCTCTCTCTCTCTCTCTCTCTCTCTAATAATAATAATAATAATAATAATAATAATAATAATAATAATGATAATGATAATAATAATAATAATAATAATAATAATAATAATAATAATAATAATAATAATAATAGAAAAAAAAAAATAATAATAATAATGTGGGGAAGGTGAGAGGAAACGCAGCTGCAGGGAGTTGAACTGCGTTTCCTCTCACCTCCTCCACCAACCTGTCAAAATAACTATACACTAATAATAGTAATAATAGTAATAATGATAATAATAATAATAATAATAACAATAATAATAATAATAATGATAATGATAATAATGATAATAATGATAATAATAGTACTAAAATAATAATAATAATAATAGTAAAGAAAATAATAATAATAATATCAATAGTAATAATGAAAATAATAATACGAGTAATACATGAGTGTAGTGACTAAACTCACAACTCCGCCTTCTGTAAAGGAGGTACGTACTCCAGTGCTCCTGGGAAGCTGGGGAAATGAAACAACAACATTTTTCATATCGTTTTTTCCTGACCTGCCATTTTTTCCTTCGTCCTTTCTTTCCTCTTATTGTTATAATAAAGGAAGGTTAAGAAAGGTTTCTCCCCTTCGAGGCAGAAAACATCGGGTAAGAAAATTGTCCCGCTTATTCTGTCAGACTTTAATCTCAATTAGAGTCCAACGATCACAACCTTATTTTGGGTTCCTGTGTTCCTCTCCTTTACCTGCCTTCCTCCCGCGGACCCACCTGAGCGGAGGCGCCACGCCCGTTATGGGCCTGCTAATTGGAACCCCTTGCCCTCTATATGTTTCCAACTTTTGCCTTTTTCCCTCTTTCAAGTAGAAATGGTCCAAGTACTAAAGGGGAAAATTACGATAAATAAAATTGGTTTTAGCTCGGAAAAAAGTTGTTAAAGATAGAAATGTTTTTTTTTTTTCTTTTTAGCTTCTCTCTTTCTTTCTTTCATTCTTTCTTCCCTTTTGTTTTGGCCCTTACCATCTAACTCTGAGGAAGAAAAAAAACGGGCTGAAATATAAGATTTTTTTTCCCATGTTCGTGGCTTGAAGTTTCAAAAACAAAGTTTGAAAAATGTCTGGGTTGAAATATGTTCAGTTCTTTTTCTCTCCCAGTGTTATTGTGTGCACCTTGTAACCCTTGTAACTAGAGGTAAAAACGTATCGTAGAAATGTATTTGTTTTGTATGTGTGTGTGTGTGTGTGTGTGTGTGTGTGTGTGTGTGTGTGTGTGTGTGTGTGTGTGTGTGTGTGTGTGTGTGTGTGTGTGTGTGAGTGATTATCCTTTCTACCTCGAAAATAATTAACTCAGGGAGAGACAAAAATACACCTACTGTTTTTCTAGACCATCGGGTATTGTTGCATTTCGTTTCAGAGGAATTTGCCACGATATTGAAATTAAATAGAAAGCCAAGAGGAACATCTATCAATAACTCGACAAATATCAATGCTAAGAATACACTAGCTCACTAATAGAGAGTAAGAGAGTGTATTAGAACCTAACAAGAAGGGACAGAATATCAGGAAGAGTACAATAGCAAAATCTTTAGAGTTTGCTCGGAGACTCTTATAAAAAGGAGTATTACATTGATAAAACCATTGACTCATCGCACCTATCGAGAGAGTCCCGTGAGGATTGAATATAGAACTCTTAAGCAATAGCAATAAACAAAATAATACTTGACTCTCTTCACTCTCTCTTTTCTTCTCTTTTCTTTTCGCGAGTAATAAAATATCCAGTGTCTTCCTTTTTCTTTTTATTTCATGCCCAGGTTGCCTCCGGTGTCATGTAAAGCAATGTAGAGTTGTGATATGCAAGTCAAAAGAAAGCTTTGGAAAGTTATGTAGATTTAATTCACGAGTGAGGAGGATAGGTGTACGTATAGCTTGTTTCTTACAGTGACCGCCATGACATGTACGCCTGATGACTTCTTGCAGCTTCCCTTATTTTCTTATATTCTTACCTCCATATCCGAAGTCCATTAATATTCTACAGTTATTTTCTTTAAGGTTAATTCCTCAGATTTGCCGAGAGTCTTCTTCTAAAACCATAGAACCAAGGGGCGATGAAAGGCCTTAAGATTGAAACTAAATAAAACAAACAAAAAAAAATGAAAAAAAAAATGGCAAACGTGATAGAAGGGAATAAAAAAAAAGGGGGTTCCAATGTGACTTGACCCGATTCTAGTTCATGGCTGCACCACACAACCATCAAGCCTCTTTAATACTCTGGCTCACCGATACACTGGCGCGGGGAGGCACGGCAAACACAGAAAAACAAGTTAATGAGTAGGAAGAGACCTGCAGGCGATGGCATCTTCCCGTGCCACCAGACCCTTCATTGTCTCCACGCACACCACACGTCTCATTCTCACACGTCCAGAGTCTCTAATTCTGAATGTTCTTTTATTGTAAGACTATCTTCTTCACTTCCTGAGATCCTGATTTCTTGTGGTGTTTTTTTTTTTTTGTCACGTTTTGTAGCACATGTTCCACACTCACTTGTTGTAATACGGATTTTCACAAGTTTTTAGGCACTGAATAAAAAGTTTCTGTTACTTTAAAGATGATTTTCAAACATCATGAATTCTGAGACACTAATTTTGTATTTTTATAATGGAAGATCAAGTTTAGGTGTTTTAATAAACAAGTATTATACTATCATTTACTGGAAGGTCGCTTTTTACAAGCTTTAACACTAATTCTGAATCTTCTCTTGCCAGGCTGACAGTGAAATTTCCTGAATCTAAACCAATGAATGCATTTTCTATCAATGTTAGGTTGGTTTTAAATTAACTCTGACTCTCTACTTTCTTTTCTCTTATGGCAAGACGCGCTCAATATACATCTTTACTTATTCACCTGAAAATACATTCTTTAGGCTTTATTTTCACCATTCGTGTACTTAATTTTCACTATTCTCCTCAGATCTTATTATGTTTACTTCTATTTCGAACATACATGTGTAGCTAAACCCTGTTATCCTCGAACCTTTGCTTTTCTTTAGTTATTCACTTGATAATTACCTTCTTCTTCAGTCTTGACGTGTCTTTTTAACTAAGCATAATCATTCTTATCAAACTTCCTTCTTTGTTTTGCTGGTCATTTGAACTTCAGTGTCTGTTTCACTGTTCATTTCAACACTGTTGCAGTCTTCTCTTGAGCACAACTAGTAAAAGTATCAGCACGACTTAAATACAACAAACCAGCTCAGCATCTTCATTAGTTCCCTTACGTTCTCAGCAAGTGTTTCAAAAGATTAACTTGATTTGAAATTGCTGTATCTCTATAACTACGAGCCGACCGTGAATAAAACTGTCGGCATTTGATAAGGTAAGGAACTGATATTCAAATAATCATCTCAAATAACAATATAGCTATCCGTGACTGTTATGGTAGTTCCAGAGTGTTAGACGAATAATTGAGGAAAGAATAGGCTCCTTTGCTTTGTCGAGCGTGTCCAGAGCAGAGACTAAATTATTTTCGACGTTCTCGTATCTAGAATGAGTGTGCTCTGTTTACAACCCCAACTTGTTACTTCATCGTGTAAGGGAAGTGCGTGACTGGATGTTTGGCCAACACTTCAGAGTGTGACGCTCTCGGCAATTACTAACTCGACTTGTTTGGTTCCCTCCGCACATATTCTGCTCTGCATGGTCAATTAGTGTTAGCTGGCACATCTGGCTACATATATTACGACTGTTACATCTCCCTTCAGCCACTCGTTGCCACAAATAAATATGCGAATGAAACATATCATTGCCTTATAAGAAACATAACAATTTCACTGCAAATCCATTTTTTTTTAAAGTACGCTGTACATTAGATACATCACCAATGTTATATGTACAAATGCTTCTCTGCAACGTCCCCAAGTCCTGCCTCTGCCTCTTTATAAAACACTGGCCGGTGCAGCAGAGTTCCAGCTAATGTAAATTCTCTCTCCACTTTGTTTTACTTTTTACCTCCCCACATATGTTCATGCTTCCATTGAGCCTCAGGCCAGAACACTCACATTCCTTGCCTTATGGCCGTTACTTTTATTACTTGAGCCTTTTTTGTAGAAGTTATTGCATCGTAGGAAAAGAATCAGGAAAGCCAGAAATTTAATTACGAAGCCCTATCTAATTGCACACGTGGCTTTCTCTCTCTCTCTCTCTCTCTCTCTCTCTCTCTCTCTCTCTCTCTCTCTCTCTCTCTCTCTCTCTCTCTCTCTCTCTCTCTCTCTATCTATCTATCTATCTATCTATCTATCTATCTATCTATTTATCTATCTATCTATCTATCTATCTATCTCTATCTATCTAGCTAGCTAGTTAGCTATCTATCTCTATGTCTTTTCTCTCCCCCTTCCCGTCACCCTTTCAGAGAGAGAGAGAGAGAGAGAGAGAGAGAGAGAGAGAGAGAGAGGGGGGGAGGTGGTTTTACTAAGGCAGGACATTAGTTTCTACTGCTGGCTGTCGTTAAAATTCATGAATATTTTCCTGTTGTATTTAACGAGTACAGTAAAATTGTATGATAAAAGTCTCAGCTTTATACGACATCCTTTCGCTTCTAGCCTTCCTCCTCCTCCTCCTCCTCCTCCTCCTCCTCCTCCTCCTTCTCCTCCTCTTCCTCCTCTTCCTCCTCCTCCTCCTTCTCCTCCTTCTCTACGACCCCTCTGCCTTCACTATATTTCACTTGCCTACCCATTTGCTGCAGTCTCCCTTTTGTATTCATACTTCCCCTTTAGATGTTTTTTTTTCTCTCTCTCTCTGTTCTTATTCTGTATCATATTCCGTATTTTTACACACTCACAAACTGGTGCACCTTACGAGTCACTTCTTGGAATATTTTTCCCGAGAAAATTAAGCTCCTTGGAGCTGTGTAAATAAAGGAAGCTTAACTCCTAACCACATTATTTTTGTCAAGAATGTGGCACAGGGAACCTTGCGCCCCTGACTGTCCTCGCCTCAAGACTCTTTACCAACCTTTTGACTTTGAATTTTAGGATGGTTAACGTTCCTACCTGAAGAAAGTCATATGAATAAGGTGTTTGTCGTCTTAGTTTTATGTTCTTTTTTTCCTCCTACCTGCGACTTGAACTGTTTGAAATCAAGAATGTCATGACGCATGTGTACATACACACATACACATTTTTTCTTTATGTATGAGGAGTACCGCCCAAGAATATCAAAATTTATGAAGAGAAAATGATCCACTGAGGTGTCAGTCCTTAACAATAAATGAGATAAAAAGAATTACCCAAATCTAGAGAAGTGTCTTGAGACTTTTGTCTTATAAGAATTCAAGTCGTAAGAAAGAAACACATAAGTAGGCAGGGAGTTTCAGAGTTTACCAGTGAAAGTGATAAGATCATGAATACTGGTGTACTCTTGCATTGAGAAGGTGGACAGAATGCTGGTGAGAGAGAGAAAGAATTGTGCTAGTTTTTATTCGTTATTATCAATTTCCTTTTTGCTTTAAAACTTTATGATTCTTTATGACTCTCATTCATAATATTATACTGATACACTTCATTATTCTGAATTATTAGCTCTTGCTTTTAATCTAAAGTTCCATAAGCTAGATATTAGACTTGTAAATTGTTCATTCCTTCATCAGAAGACTAAAGGATCATGTAGTGATAGTTTCTACAATGTTGTAATTATTTTTTCTGTTTACCATGAATGCTCTATTTGAAAATTACTTGATTCCTATGGCTGGCTGTGAAGTTCAATGCAGGTTATGTCAATCATTTATGCTCCAATAGTCTCACAAACTCATGCAAATAAATAACAATTATTCATTATTTTTTCACCTCGTTTCACTTGACACGTGCCTCACTTGTTTGCCCGGAAGATTCAATATAAACTGGGGCATTCATTAATTTATTTTCTCACTCATTCATTTATTTCTTCACTCACTCATTCTTTCATGGACAATCGAACGATACACAAACTGTCTTACAAAGTTTTACAAACACACAACACGTAGATTTATTGTCGTCTTTCACCATGTTTGACCTAACACGTGCATGACATGTCTGGTCACGAAGGCTTAGTGTAAACTGTCATTAATTAATTTCTTCACTAAATCATACATCAACAAGACAGAAGATACACTGGCAGTCACAAACTCTTCTCTTACAAACACAAGACGAGCATTCGCTATTTCTTCACATTGTCGGAGTTGACGCGGTGCTGGGGAGGCTCGCTACGATATCTATCGTTTAATTAATTCATTCATGAACAAAACAGGCGACACACAAAGAGTTTCCCAAACAGACACAAACACACAACACACACTCATTATCTTTTACCTTGTTCGACCTGACACGTGCATGAGTTGTGTTTCACTGCTTGGGGCGGTGTGAACTCTGGCAAATTATTCAACACAAGACCACACCCTCAGCGTCAGACGTAGACCAGACGGCGAGGCAAACGGCGGCAGGATAAATAGACGCATCCAGCAAACAACAAAGAGCACCTCATCTCGAGACGACCTTGACTGAATTGTGACTGTGTGTGTGTGTGTGTGTGTGTGTGTGTGTGTGTGTGTGTGTGTGTGTGTGTGTGTGTGTGTGTGTGTGTGTGTGTGTGTGTGTGTGTGTGTGTATGCGCGCGTTTCCTGGGAATTATATATTGCTCTCCACCACCGGTTTAATTTTCACTATATGTTAATCAGTAGAGAGAGAGAGAGAGAGAGAGAGATAATACTTTCCCTAGCATACATAGCTTATATTAAGACCTATTTCTATTACAATCTCTCTCTCTCTCTCTCTCTCTCTCTCTCTCTCTCTCTCTCTCTCTCTCTCTCTCTCTCTCTCTCTCTCTCTCTCTCTCTCTCTCTCTCTCTCTCTCTCTCTCTCTCTCTCTCTCTCTCTCTCTCTCTCTCTCTCTCTCTCTCTCTCTCTCTCTCTCTCTCTCTCTCTCTCTATTGAATATTACAATATATTTAGATACATAAGAAATTTAAACAAAGTTCTTGACTCTTATCTCTCCTTTCCTTTTTTATCTGTCTTCTTTTTTTTTCTCTCCTGTTTTTTTTTTTATTAATTCTTCGAGTACATTTTTTTTTCTATTCCCTCACTTACTCATGCGCCGCTTCCTGATTCCAATTCCCTAATGCAATAAGTGACCGGCGTTCCCATTCTTTCGTGCCTTAATTGAAAGAAGTGAGATAAAAAAAGAAAATATTCCACCTACTCCTCCTCCTCCTCCTCCTACTGGTCCTCCATTCCTCTTTCTTCCCGCCGCTGAATCCCAAATTGGCACGTCACTATTTTTTGGTGCGGATTAACGAAGATTCCCAGAGCTATTTCCATTTCTCTCTCTCTCTCTCTCTCTCTCTCTCTCTCTCTCTCTCTCTCTCTCTCTCTCTCTCTCTCTCTTAAATATTTATGTGGCCTGGAAAAGACGAAATTATCTTATTCTCTCTCTTTTTTTTCTGTGATCATGTAAATTATTCGTTTGAAGCGCTCTGAATATAGAAACGAAGAATAAACATAGTATACGTAATCCATTTAGTAACCAACCAAACTCCTGACCTCCATTAAGGAAAGAAAATACATAAAACAGATAGATCTCACTGTGTATCTAATGAACAGAATCACACAGTTTCGATACATCGGAACGAGAATAGCTATATAGACTATCGATCTATCTATCTATCTCTGTCACTAATAAAGTTGTATCATAAGTTTGCTGCACCAGAAGAATAATGACAATGTAGGTGGCACAGCAAAGGAGAGAGATAACATTGTTTAAAGAGTTTGCAAACTTTGGAAAACATTTGAGAAATAGTTTTTAAAGATGAATGAATGAGTTGGTATAGACGAATGGATGGATGACTGGATTGATGGATGGAGGGATAGTTGGATAGATGAGTTTCCTGTTTCCTAAATCTTTCTCAAATTTTTAAATGTTTGGAAACAGTTTAAGAATATTGTTTACGTGTGCAGACGTGGCTTACCGAAACATGTGCTCGAGGACAGATAGAAGGTGGACGGATATAATTGATCAGGGAAGAGAGGAAATGGACTACAGTAAGTATGAAAATGGGGAAAGCTAGCACAAAATAATAAGATATAAAAACTGGATTTTAAAACGTACCGGCGTCTTGTCTTTAGTTTAAACAGGATACGATGGAAGTT